>NW_022604654.1:0-121283 GCF_008692095.1 Etheostoma spectabile | reverse complement strand
CTTCTCAGCTGTCTTGGTTTGCAGTAGTAATATCTGATTAATTAACCACATTTTTGTATGGACAGTAGTATTTTGTGTTATAAAAACTTCTTTGAAGGTCTGATTCTGTACCATTTTATATGTCTAAAGAAATCCGTTTTTAGATCTGGTCTTTTGTGTCTGTGTTTTGGTTTGAGTTGTGCTCTGACCAGAATGTCCCCAAGGTTTTTAATTATTCTGAAAGCCTTAGTCTGTGATCTTTGAGGAAGACATTGTTACCTCCCGCCGAATAAAAATCTTTAATTGTTTTTAATACATTTGACATTTTCATCGAATAGGTAAATATAATGGGAAGATTGGTTCCAGACACACAGGTTAACTCGGGTAAGGGTTCTCAATAGTGAGTGATGGTTTGGGGTGATGGCTAGATCTAAAAACCACGCATGCGTGTCATCCCTTGAAAAAAAAACCTTGACTCTAGTTTGTGTGTCGGGGAAATCAGTCCCCTTGAAGGTCATTGTGTCCAGAAAGTCTATGGAGTCCAGACTAATAGTGATTGAACCGTTAATGGACTGCCTGTCGTTGTTGAAGGTGAGTACAAACTGCTCAAATCCTCTTTAGAGTGTTTGCCAAACTCCCCAAATGTCATCCAAACCAAAAGTAAAGTAGCTTTTTTTGGCAGGATTCCAGAGCGCTTTCCTCCCATTCAGCTGTGAATATATTTGCATACAAGGGTGCAAAACGTTTTCCCATCGCCGTGCCTTTGACTTGTAAAAATATTGGCCATCAAATTCAATCATTGTCAGTGAGGTTAATTTTAATTGATAATTCTCTGTTGGGTCTTCTACTGTCCGGTTGTTTTTGGAAGGCGTTTAACACCGCTGATAGCCTTCTGGGTTTGTACATTAGTGTACAGTTGTCTTCATCAAGAGAGAAAAGAAAAGACGGGACGGTAGTTGAATATTTTTGATTTTAATCCACAAATCGTAGACGTCCTTGATGCAGCTAGGATGTACATCGACAGGGGTTTTAAATAAAATCTATGAACTCTGCCATGTAATATGTCTCGCTCTCACAGTCAGAGACAATAGGGCGGCCTGGGGAATACAGAATGGAGGCCATGATTCTGTTTTTATGGGTGGACCTCGGGATAAAGGGTAAGTGCACAATCAGGTTTATCTTTATAATAACGACAATTTCAGTTTTCTGTTGTAATTCTGTAAGTCCATTCTAGTCAGATCTTTGTGACTTAGCCCTGTATTTAGCAGCAAGGTCTGCGCCGCTGTCAGCTGGAAGGATTCACATCAGTTAATGACAGCTTTTAAACCTGTTTCCTTTTTACTACTTACAGGGTTACCGTGTTTAAATGCAGGATGTGTTCCCCGGTCTGCTTGGACCCAGTGGATGAGGTCCTTGTCCACAGTGAATTGTTTCTGGACAGCTGGGGATGGAGTTGTAGTTGGCCAGAATGTGGTTGTTCAGAAGTCAAGTGGGAGGGGAGGATCTGCACCATTCATGGGGGGGTCGTCTGGACTTCTGCTACTCTTTGTGCAGATGCTCTGAGTGCTTCCCACTGCGTTGTTCTGAGTGGGGACCCTGGCTGTGATTGGGTGGAGGGTTCCGCTCCAGAAGCTCTAACAAAACTTAGCTCAAGAGTCTCCTCATCACAGTTGGGCGCCTTGAGCTGTAGCTGAAAGAGGGTAGGAGAAGCAAGAGATTGTGGAAGCATTGTTTCCCCCATCCCCTGAGGAAAAGATACAAAAATATATTGAAACTGACTTGAAACTTTGTCACCTGCAATTTTACTTCAGAATCATGATATATTTATGATTATCATATCTGTTGCTTTGCTCTAGAAATACTAGAACTGTGAGTCTGTGGTCTAGGACAAAGCGTGGTCCTGACCTAGTCTACATGTAAAGTGTCTTGGGATAACGCTCATTATGATTGTATACTATAAATACAATTGAATGTTATTACTTGTACTTGAGTATTTCTTTTCATGCTACTTTAGAATTGTGACCTGTAAAATATTTTTAGAAGTACATTTTCCACAGACACGTAATGATTTAGAGAGCATAAAAAGCACAAAACACAATGTTGTCATACTATTCTGCAGTATTACAACAAAAGTTAACAAAAAGCATTATTGAATTCAATTGAATACACACATATTTACTCATATTTGACCATGAAACATACCTAACAAAAGTTAAACACACACCAAAGTCTTAAGTCATCCAGCCATGCAATGTCTTCACATTTGAGGACTTCCATCTAACATCATAGTCCAAAGCAGCTTGTGGTTGAACGTCTTTCGTATGGTGTCTTTGGGTCCATCCGCAATTTAGCTGGAACACCAAGGCTTCACATTGAATAACTTGCCCGAGTGGTTCAACAGCCTTCCAAAGGTGTCCTTGCCAGGGTGACACTCGCAGGGGAACATCTGGGAATCAAAGCATAGTTTTGTCCCGAAGTTTTCCTTGAAAAGAGAGAGCACATTGTCCCTCTGGTATTTTCTTTCTCTTCTTCCCCTCCATTTCCGAGACGCATTCATATCGCCTTGGGACAGTAGACGACAAGTGAAGAGCGCAAAACGAGGCACAAGGAGGGCACGAAAAAAGACGCGAGGAAAGCGCACAAAAAGACGGCATGAAGAAAGGGATGAGAGAAGAGACAAGAAAAGGGCACAAGGGAGCCCACAAAGGGCACACTAAGGAGCCCATGAAGGGGCGCACAAGGGAGCCCACCAGTGGACGCGCACGAGCTGGGACGCAAGGAGAGACTGAGAACAGAGGCCCATGAGGCAGGCTGACTCGACGGGACAGGCGGGAATACGGACGGGACAGGCGTAGGAACGGTTCGGACAGGACGGCAGTGAGATAGACAAAACAGACTCGACGGGATAGTTCAGACAGACAGACTTGGGGACAGATAGGTCAGGCTTGGCAGAACCGTCAGAGGAACAGGGAGGTAGACGCTGGCCGTCAGCTGGGGGTCAGGACCACAGGGCCCTGCTGGACGACAGTAGGGAGGCGCTGGTCTCTCTAGCAGGGAATCTGCCGCTGGCTGGAGGGTAGGTGCGGTCGGCGCTGGCTGGGGGTCTGAGACACCTGGCCTGCCTGGGAAGGGGATCCAAGGGGCTGCTCGCCGGCTGGGATTCAGAGGCAAGGTAACCACGGGCCATTCCGGGGTCACCGGTTCCAAGTCCATACAAACGCTTGCCGGAGCTGACTCTCGGGCTCTCCTGGAAAGACTGGTCAGTGGCAGCTCGTTGGTGGTACCAGGTGGGTCTGTAGACTCCCCTTCAACTGGTAGACATCCATGGCCATCGCAGCTACAACTGGCGCCTTTAGGATCCAGGGCTCGCCTGACATGGCGCCTCACATCAGGGAGCAGATGGCGAGTTGGCGCCTCACAAAAGTCGTTTTTCCCAGTTCCCTGAGGAACCGTCGGAAAGCGTATTCCCGTGCAAGCTTTTCTTGACTGTCTCCGGCCGGCGCTGGGAGAGGGCCACGCTCCTTCTCCACCTCCTCCCACCGCACCATCATGAGACACCATGTCAAGGTGGGTCCGTCTTGTGTAGGCGGCAAAAACAACAGGCCGCCGCCAGATTGAGCGGTGGAGGAGTGGCTCAAAATATAACCTGATTGGTCCATGCTGGTCAGATCGTTTGTGACGTGTAGCAGGGAGGGAGGACCAAACGTAGGTTGGCAGGTGAAGACAGGGTATTAATTGGGGGGGGAAAAAACAAACAATTCACAAGGTAATAAACGAAAATCCCAAAATCCCAAAACACAAAGGCCGCAGGGATCAAGGGGAAAAAGTGTGAGGAAAAGACAGGACTAATACACAGGGAGAGACTTACAGCAGGGCATTCGGGAACAGGCGCAAGATGAGGTACTGACAGGCAGACAAACTAGAATGATCTGAAGAGACAAGGGAAGCACAGACATTAAATTCAAATTCCAAGAGGTAACGAGAGGCAGGGAATCAGGTGGGAAACATCAGGTGATCGCAAGAGCGGGAAGACACAGGAAGTAAATCTAGAGGCAAGAACAAAACAGTCTTCAAATTAAACAGACACAAACAAGCAGACACACAGGGACACAAGACAGAGATAACCACACAAGACTGGGAGAAAACTAAGAAACAAACACAAGGAGGCAAAAGGGGGAAAAAAATCCCAACAAAACCCCAAACATGACATATGGATTGATTAATACTGTTGTTGATTTCCTGTTTTTATTTTATTTTTCATCTTAAATGTATATATTTTAGTTTGCTCAATTAATTGCATGTATATATTTCTTCTCACATTATAATCCTTGAAGCTTTGGCAAATAATGTAATTTCTAACATTCATGCCAATAAAGCATATAAGACATATAGGACACGCTTCTCCAACTGCATTCTTCTCCACTTGAAGTAGAAGGTCCATTGGTCTCCAAATCCGGCAGAGACAATGTCCTCTTTGGAGGGCGCGAGGACACCGATTTGTTATTGGGAACTCCTGGAGGAAAGCTTCCCATTTGTAGTCAATCGGCACTTTCACTGACACAGAGCTGCAGGAATAGAAAGCAGTCAAGCGGTTGCTAGAAGTGTTGACGTCAGCACCAGTAAATGGCACCTTTACCTTTAGGACCCTAGAGAACGTCTCCACACGGCTCTGTCCTACCGGCAGTGTATTTGATGCCTCTGACCTGCTGTGTTGTGAGGGTCAAGGGGAAGGGAAAAAAAAAAAAGACAG
Source organism: Etheostoma spectabile (assembly GCF_008692095.1). NCBI lineage: Eukaryota > Metazoa > Chordata > Actinopteri > Perciformes > Percidae > Etheostoma > Etheostoma spectabile. The sequence goes on along the minus strand of NW_022604654.1, from coordinate 116,554 downwards.
AGACGAAGGAAATTTTAAGTCTGAGCTCATGTTCAGTGGATGAAGAAACCAGCTAACAACATTAGCACTAATAACTACCAATTAAAGCATACACCGTAAAATAAATCTGTAATTTTATGTTCTTTTTCTTGTTAATTTCACAGAGAATGTGCCATATATTTAAAAAAATATTTCACTTATTTAAAAGCTAAATCCAAGTTTTAAGGTTTGATACATACGATTTAACGTCCACATAAAAATACACAATCTGTTTATTTCATTATTAAAACTACTGTATTTTTACAAGATCAGGTCCTCTTACTGTTTCCACAGATGTGCAAATCGGACCAGATTGGCCACGGGAAGTCCTGTGGTTCCCAGGAAGAAGCAGCCCTGGTCACACTGCGTCCTCTTCCTCTCCAAGTAGAGCGACCGATTCCCCTCAAAGTACGCACCAAACCACTGGCAGTGGGAAAGGAAATGCCGAGCTGAGAAATCCCTCTGTGGAAAAGATCTCTTTATTTGAATGTGGCCTACTCACATTTCAGGATGAAAACAGCTTGAAGTGTACCGGAGTGAAAGTTGCAGAAAAACAGAAACAAGCTGTTGGAATAAGTGCACGCTTACTTTGAAATTCACCACCGTCTTCTCCGGTTTACGGTGCCTGACCATCAGCGTGGCCATGCAAAGTACCCGTACAGGGTCATCACATGATGCGATAGACGGTCGCCCATTTGGAGCCTATGACAATCCTCCTCCTCCGTCCAAGCTGTCCCCATCTCTAGCAACGTAGGGCTTAGACCCCCCCCCCCCCCCCCCCCCCCCCCTCTCCTGAGAGCTGACATGCATGACAGCTTCATAAAGGCAATGTACATTTGAGGCAGACAAAAAAAGAGTGTCAATCAAATCATGAGCTTGACCAACCTTGGCTCTGCGCCACGGGTTCACCGAAACAAAGAACCCCCTGTGTTTTTAGGTGGTCACCAGGGACCGGCGAGACACTTCGTCTGGAACCAGGGAGGACAGTTCCTGGTATTCCCAGCGTATACCAACCCTGGTCCACTGTCTCTGAGAGATTTTGGCCAGCTTAAGTTTGGCCTGCCGCTTCACAAGCGTGTGCTAGGTGGACGGACAGTGCACCGGAGGCAATACACAACTCGCTTGTCAGGGCCCTCCCTTCTGAGAGAGTGAGAGAGAATATTCCAATATATCTACTACCTTCTCCCGGTCAGAAGCAGAATGAGCTTTATTTGCCAGGTATGAGGACACATAAAAGGACTTTTTCTTTGGAGCTCATCTTGCCCACAATGTGCTTGTATGTACAAAACAAACAATAAAACAAACAATATATACACACTATAACCGGAACAATATAGACAGGGTGAGAAAATGCAATAGTGCAATGAAGAGTGCAAAGTATGCCGAGTAAGATATAATTACATCTTAATTATGAAGCATAGTGCAAAGGATGCTGGGATAAGTGCCATTATGTTATTCGAGACAGAATCAGGTGAAGTCTGCAGTCAGAAGCTCATGCATTATTCTTACTTACATTTCTCACAACAAATTATGGATACCTGTGAAAACACAACACAAAGTTAAATAAGTAATAATAAATAAATAAAAAGTTACAGGTTCAGACAAGTCTCTCTCTCCAACCTGAATAATCCTTGACATTTAAATGAATCCACATTACCACTTTTACAGTGGGTACGGAAAGTATTCAGACCCCTTTAAATTTTTCACTCTTTGTTTCATTGCAGCCTTTTTCCAAAATCAAAAAAGTTCATTTTATTTCTCAGTAATGTACACTCAGCAACCCATCTTGACAGAAAAAAACAGAAATTAGAAATTTTTGCATATTTATTAAAAAACAAAAACTGAAATATCACATGGTCATAAGTATTCAGACCCTTTGTTCAGTATTTAGTAGAAGCACCCTTTGATCTAATACAGCCATGAGTCGTTTTGGGAAGATGCAACAAGTTTTTCACATCTGGATTTGGGTATCCTCTGCCATCCTCCTTGCAGATCCTCTCCAGTTCTGTCAGGTTGGATGGTAAACGTTGGTGGACAGTCATTTTCAGGTCTCTCCAGAGATGCTCAATTGGGTTTAAGTCAGGGCTCTGGCTGGGCCATTCAAGAACAGCCACGGAGTTGTTGTGAAGCCACTCCTTCGTTATTTTAGCGGTGTGCTTAGGGTCATTGTCTGTTGGAAGGTAAACCTTCGGCCCAGTCTGAGGTCCAGAGCACTCTGGAAAAGGTTTTCGTCCAGGATATCCCTGTACTTGGCCGCATTCATCTTTCCCTCGATTGCAACCAGTCGTCCTGTCCCTGCAGCTGAAAAACACCCCCACAGCATGATGCTGCCACCACCATGCTTCACTGTTGAGACTGTATTGGACAGGTGATGAGCAGTGCCTGGTTTTCTCCACACATACCGCTTAGAATTAAGGCCAAAAAGTTCTATCTTGGTCTCATCAGACCAGAGGATTTTATTTATCACCATCTTGGAGTCCTTCAGGTGTTTTTAGCAAACTCCATGCGGGCTTTCATGTGTCTTGCACTGAGGAGAGGCTTCCGTCGGGCCACTCTGCCATAAAGCCCCGACTGGTGGATTGCTGCAGTGATGGTTGACTTACTACAACTTTCTCCCATCTCCCGACTGCATCTCTGGAGCTCAGCCACAGTGACCATTGGGTTCTTCTTTGCCTCTCTCACCAAGGCTCTTCTCCCCCGATAGCTCAGTTTGGCCGGACGGCCAGCTCTAGGAAGGGTTCTGGTCGTCCCAAACGTCTTCCATTTGAGGATTATGGAGGCCACTGTGCTCTTAGGAACCTTAAGTGCAGCAGAAATTTTTTTGTAACCTTGACCAGATCTGTGCCTTGCCACAATTCTGTCTCTGAGCTCTTCAGGCAGTTCCTTTGACCTCATGATTGTCATTTGCTCTGACATGCACTGTGAGCTGTAAGGTCTTATATAGACAGGTGTGTGGCTTTCCTAATCAAGTCCAATCAGTATAATCAAACACAGCTGGACTCCAATGAAGGTGTAGAACCATCTCAAGGATGATCAGAAGAAATAGACAGCACCTGAGTTACATATGAGGGTCACGGCAAAGGGTCTGAATACTTATGACCATGTGATATTTCAGTTTTTCTTTTTTAATAAATTTGCAAAAATTTCTACATTTCTGTTTTTTTCTGTCCAAGATGGGGTGCTGAGTGTACATTACTGAGAAATAAAATGAACTTTTTTGATTTTTGGAAAATGGCTGCAATGAAACAAAGAGTGAAAAATTTAAAGGGGTCTGAATACTTTCCGTACCCACTGTATGTAAGCAGAGACTGCAGTTACACTGTAACAGTTACATAATTATCCGGTATTTTTATTAAATTTATTTTTATTGTTCTTAGAAATAAATGTACACCACAGCTCGTACAATACATAATTGCAATTGATAATGAGAGAGCAACACAGCTAGCGCAAAGGCCTAACTCCCAAGCCAAGTAACTACACCCACTGTGTGAAGGACGGCCAGTCAGTAAACATTACAGCTCGTTCAAACCTAAAGTGAGGAGACTTTTTTTTAATGTATACAGAGCTCATGAAATGCACTTACCACTATCCTCACCAAGACTAACTCTGTTTCACCGCTTCACGGTGTTCAGTTTGGGAAAGGTGCAGTGGGCGTGGCCTACCGTTTTTGTGTTGCAAAATAATGAAGATGTGTTGAAGAGGTTGACTTGTCAACCCGTCTTGGCTCTAATTTTGCTTTAGTGGGCGTGGCCTTCACTCAGCTAGAGTAGAAGGCTGTAGACATGTAGCAACAGTGAAATTACTACAACGTTTTTACAATTGTGTTTTATTTAAACGCAACTCTGCACTGACAGAGACTGACACTGACAGCACAATCTGTTGTTATCTTGCAAAATGATGACCTCTTGACACACAAACCACAAAGTTAAATATATAATAATAAATAACAAAAGCTTTGTCTAATACATGAAACAAAGCGCCTACAACATTGAAAAGGTGTGAAAAATGTCAGAAAAAGTGATACTGCTGAAAAAAAACGTCTCGTTCAAAACTAAAGTAAGAGAAAATTTTAATAAATGTAGGCTTTACAAAACTCATGCAAACGAGCTAAAAACACACACACACACACACACACACACACACACACACACACACACACACACACACACAAGTTATTTAACATTTCACAGGGCAATTTAAAATAGTGGATCTATTTTACAAGACAATACAAAAGAAACTGTACCTTCCATTTTGAGGCTTTTAATTTGAAACCCCAAAGGAAGTGGTATGTACCTTTTAATAAAGGAAACCTATTGGTGTTATGTTATTGTCTCTGGATCATTATTTTGAGAAAGGTATGCGTTTACATTGGTGTATAGTTATATTTGAATGTGTTTAATCAATAAAGCTGTGGCTGAAAAACCCCTCCAATCTGTTAACGTGATTGCTGCAAACATTAACAAACATAGTGAACATATCAACTAAACACAAACACAGAGCGTGTTGCATGTTGGGGAATATTTCCCCACACGATGGCGCTGTTGCCAAAGCAATGCAACAGCATACCCTAAGAGAGCTCCTGTCAAGGCTACGTCTCTTAAGTTTATTAGCTATTAGTTATTGTTCATGTAACGTTGTTGTAGTAACACATTCATTTCTGGTCTGGTTTTATATATTTTGTTTTTTGTAAAAACAGCTTAAAAAAAACAAACAAAAACCAAACATCACTCTGTCTGCAGTTTGTGACCCAGAGCCCGTAAACTATGGATGATCATGTTAAGCTTTTGGCATTTCTGCAGAAGTGCTGGCTCTCTTCTGAGGATGGCGTTCATCTAGAGATCAAACACAGCACACACACGGGTTTATGTGTACTAAAGGGACACTGCTGCCCAAACAGGTTTTTTGCTACATAAGAGGGGCTCCGCTTTCCACTTGCTTCACAAAGATGTGGTTGGTATCAAAAAACACAAATTCCACTACAAATATTGAATACACACAACACAACTCAAAATGTAACAACCTGACAACATGCCAAATTCTGAGGACAGAGTTGATGAGGTGCATAAGCCCCACCCCTGACACAAATCGAAATTATAAGAACTAGGGTGATTTGTGAGGACATCAGCTATACACACAAACAAAACTGTCACTGAGGTGCATTAAAGGGTCAATCACGATGAAAGGAACATGTCCACACACACAGTAAGTGAAGGCACTGCATTAAAAGGACATACCTAACATATGAGGACAGATTTTAACAGACAAGATAACGCTCTCTCTTTTTTATATTTATTTTGATATACATACATAAATAGATATAGATAGGTCAATGTGTGCAACCACTTTTATTGTCTGATTTATGTATCTTGCCCCTTTGAGGGCATGAGTGATGAAACTTCTAAGTCATTGCTAATACAAGGGGTATTTAATACGGTACAATTCAATTCAATTCAATTTTATTTATAGTATCAATTCATAACAAGAATTATCTCAAGACACTTTACAGATAGACCACACTCCAGAATTGACAAGGACCCAACAGTTCTAGTAGTTTCCTCCAGAGCAAGCAACAGTGCGACAGTGGCGAGGAAAAACTTCCTTTTAGGCAGAAACCTCGGTCAGACCCAGGCTCTTGGTAGGCGGTGTCTGACGGGCCGGTTGGGGTTAGAATGAAGAGTGGCAATAACAAAAATAGAAAAAATTAGTAGTTTGTAGCAGTTCTTTGTGGTAGTTCATGGCATAGCAGGACGCTGTGCAGCATTACAAGGCACAGCAGGACGTAGCAGGACGTAGCAGGACGTAGCAGGACGTAGCAGGGCACCACAGTGTAGCAGTTGAACATGGCATCACAGAACGTGTAGCGGAACCATGGCAATAGCTGCTACCCTGATTTCGGAGCCTCTCTGATCCAAGGGAACATGCTGGGGAAAAAAGAACATAAGGACTCCGGGGAATGACTCCCCAGAAATAGGTTAGTAACAAGCATTTCTGGGACATGGATGCACATAAATGAAAAGATGGAAAGATAGAGGACAGAGGAGATCAGTGTATCAAAGTAAGTCCCCAGCTGTCTAAAACTATTACAACAAAACCAAGAGAGACGAGGTAAAGAGAGCTCCAGCCCGGCCGGGCCAGAACTCTCCCCAACCGGATCGGGCTGTATGCCAAGTCTCCCTTTAGTTATATTATATGATAGATAAATCTGAAAACAATGTGACTAACTACTACTCCCTAACAATATTCGATTCTATGCCCTAACTATAAGCTTTATCAAAAAGGAAAGTCTTAAGCCTACTCTTAAATGTGGAGACGGTGTCTGCCTCCCGGACCAAACTGGAACCTGGTTCCACAGGAGAGGAGCTTGATAGCTGAACGCTCTGGCTCTGTTCTATTTTTAGAGACTCTAGGAACCACCAGTAACCCTGCATTCTGGGAGCGTAGTTCTCTCCTAGGTTGTAAGGTACTATAAGCTCTTTAAGATAAGATGGAGCCTGACCATGAAGAGCTTTGTAGGTGAGAAGAAGGATTTTAAATTCTATTCTAAATTTTACAGGAAGCCAATGCAGAGAAGCTAAAACAGGAGAAACGTGATCTCTTTTCCTGGTTCCTGTCAGAACACGTGCCGCAGCATTCTGGATCAGCTGTAGAGTCTTTATGGATTTTTTCGAGCAGCCTGATAACAGAGAATTGCAGTAATCCAACCTAGAAGTAACAAATGCATGGACTAGTTTTTCTGCATCATTTTTAGACAGGATATTCCTGATTTTTGCAATATTACGTAGGTGAAAAAAGGCGATCCTTGAAATTTGCTTTAAATGGGAATTAAAGGACATGTCCTGATCAAAGATGACTCCAAGATTCTTCACTGTGGTGCTGGAGGCCAGGGTGATGCCATCCAGAGTAACTATATCTACACATGTACACATGCAGCCATGACATGGCTGAGGCAGTAGGCCTACTTTAAAGCTCAGTGGTCTCCTGAAATACAATCATATTAGTGGGATATGACTGGTAACCTACATCCAGTATTACCTTGTAAAAGACAGATTATACAAATGGACAAATGACATCAGTTACTGAAAAAGGTGCCATTTTAATACAGACAGCAGTTTACAAAAAACAGAGGCATCAGCAGAAACTTGCCCTTTTTAAGAACAAAGAACTACAACATCATTGCATCATAACAGCAACACAAAACTTTATTGGCTGGTTTTCTTTTTCAGAGTTATGCCCCGATATCTAACAAAGTCTCTGATGTTTTGAAGTGACCGCCTATCAAGATCAGAATGTTCAGCTTACTGGTATGGCTTATTGGGACATTTAAATAAAACATTACAATCATTAATGCTAGCACTGCTGTACAATAACCGACCCCTTGAACTTACGTGCCTTAATGAGATGTAACCATTAGAAATATACATTAACATCTACTTTCAATGCAAAGTCATGTCAAAATGTCTAATGAGAAAAAAAAAAAGACTTATCTTTGGCAAACAACCTTTTCAAAGAGCTTGCTTTTGCCCTTATTGCTATTTCTGCTAGTTTGTCATACCTGTAGATGTACCTTCTAGGGCGGAGTCATAGTCTGTTAATGAAAAATAAAAACTTAATGTATACATTGAAACATACAGTAGCATTACATTGAATGAATCAAACATCAATGAGCATGCTAGTGCACTGAGGTAGAGGAACATACCGCCTGAGGGGCCTAGAGGTTCCTCAACAGGTAGCCTGTCTCTCTTCATCCCTGCACAATATTTATTATAGATCAATATACTGCCGGATTCATGCTAATTGAAATATTCCATAAACAAAAACAAATAGTTCTATAGACAGGTGTGCTTGCAAACGGCCACAATTTATACCCTGAATGTTTTGATTCCATACTGTATACATAACGGCTGTATATCTGAACTAACATAATGCATTAGGAGTGCATCATAACCTACACTCTATCTATAGACTTAAATCATTTGATATAAGATCAATGCCAGGTCAATGCCTTCCTATTTGAGGGACGCCCGTTTAACACCATAGTCCCAAAGCAGGTAGAGATTATGCCTGAATACAGCGGAAGCAAAACACAAACATATAAAAATCTGTTGCTTTGCTGCCATGGCAACGTCATTGCAGGAACATTTTGTTTTTTTTCAAGTTTTATTGTTTGTTTGCTTCTGTCTTTGTTTGCTTTCTTACATTTGACACTAGATATAGTACACTATATAGTGTGACGTGTAGCAGGGGAAGGAGGATCAAAACACAGGTTGGCAGGTGAAGACAGGGTAATTTATTGGGGGAAAAAAACAAACAATCCACAAGGGAATAAAAAGTTCAAAACTCCACAGAAAAATCCCAAAATCAAAAACAAAGGACGCAGGGATCCAGGGGAAAAAAGGGCGAGAAAAAGACAGGACTAATACACAGGAAAGAGACTTACAGGGCATACGGGAACAGGCAGCAAGACAAGGTACTGATAGGCAGACAAACTAGAACAATCTGACAAGAGACAAGCACAAACATTAAATACACAAGGTGATGAGAGGGCAGGGAATCGGGTGGGAAACATCAGGTAATCACAAGAGCGGGAAGACACAGGAAGTAAACTTAAACCAGTAAATGACACCTTTACCTTTAGACCCTGAAGGACGTCCCCACGGCCTCGGCCGTACCGGGCAGCATATTTGTGGCCACTGAGCCGCAGCCCTGGTCACACTGTGCTTCCTCTTGCCTCTCCAAGTAGATCGGCCGGATTGCCTCAAAGCACGCACCAAACCACTGGCAGCGGGAATGGAAATGCCAAGCTGAGATATCCCGTCTGTGGAAAAGGTTTCTTCATTTGAATGTGGCTTACTCACCCTCTCCTCGTCCGTGCTGATGACAGCTCTGTCGGCGCCGCCTTGGAGCAATATCGTCGCCCCAACACCGGCACTCACCTGACTGTCATTCCACTCACTCACCTGTGATGGGGGATTATTTTTGTAGGCCAGGATGAAAACAACTTAAAGTGTACCGGAGTGAAAGTTGCAGAAAACCAGAAACAGGCTGTTGGATTAAGTGCACTGACCATCACCGTGGCCATGCAAAAGTACCAGTACAGGGTCATCACATGATGCGATAGACGGTCGCCCGTTTGGAGCCTAGGGCACACCTCCTCCGTCCAAGCCTTCGCCATCTCTAGCAGATGTAGGTGCTTAGACCTGTCCCCCCTCTCCTGACATGCATTACAGCTTCACAAAGGCAATGTACATTTGAGGCAGACAAAAATAGAGTGGCAATCAAATCATAAGCTTGACCAACCTTGGCCCTGCACCCTGAAGGTCCTTCACGGGTTCACCGACAACAAAGAACCCCCTGTGTTTTAGGTGCTCAACCAGTGACCGGCCAGACGCTTTGTCTGGAACCAGGGAGGACAGCGTCTACCAACCCTGGTCCACTCTCTCTGAGAGATTTTGGCCATCTTCAGTTCGGCTTGCCGCTCTTCTGCTGTGTTGTCCTTCATGCACGCCCGTGTTAGGTGGACGGACAGTGCGTCATACCCCCTTTTGCACCGGAGGCAATACACGACACGCCTGTCAGGGCCCATTTCTCCAACATACTGTGTTGAACATTGTTTACATCTGATTAAATAAACGCAGTTTTTCATCCGAACATCAGTGTTTTTCTGTGGTACAAAAATCTCCTTGTTGTTCTGGTTCTGGACAGACTTGTAATGTCTGAAGTATTCTCACCGTATTTTTGTCCTGGGTGCAGGTAATGGTTTTAATTTTGCTCTAATCAGCATATCACCCAGGTTGGGATTCTTTCTAAATGCAGCTGTGAGCTTATGTTATGATCTTTCAGAATTAGTATTACCTCCTGAGGAAAATAAATTGTTTTTGAGCTTCTTGACAAGACTGACATTGGATGTTGAAAAGGTGGTAATTATAGGCAGAATTGGATCTAGACAAATTGGCTTAATTTGTGTAATAATTTTGAGAGCCTTGCGCAGCATGGTGTTTGAGTACCCCTACTGGCCAATGCGGTAAACAGCACCTTGTTGCTTCTTTAAAATCTTCATGTCTGGTAAAAATTCTCTTAAATCTTAATAATTGGGATTTGACAAGACCAGTGAATGTGTGTCTGGGATTGTGGCTGGTTTGAATCAACAAAGCATGTGTGTTTGTTTCTTTAAAAAGACTTTTATATCCATTCTCCCTTTCTCTAAAAAATGAGACCCTTAAAAGTGGTAGTGTCCAAGAAGTCAATTGAATTAAAATCTAGTGTGGCTGTCAGTTTAATGGAGTGATTATGGCTGTTCACAGTATTTAAAAATTGTTGGAAATCCTCCTTTGACAAGGGCCAAATGCCCCAAATGTCATCAAGGTACCTGTAGTAATGCAATGAATTTTTATGGCAGGAATGAAGGGCTCCTAGTTCCCATTGTACCATAAATATATGAGCATAGGACGGTGCAAACTTCTTCCCCATGGCTGTGACTTTAGTCTGTTAGAAATATTGATTATCCAATTCAAAGTCATTTCTAGTGAGATTGATCACCAACAATTGTAGAAGTTCCTTATCAGGTCTCTTGTTATTTGGATACTTCTGGTATAAAGACTGGCGACATCCATAGAGAAGAGGAAAGTTGAGTGAGGGACTTCTGTGTGTTTGATCTTCTCAACAAAATCAAAGGTATCTTTTATATTACTGTTGTGTAATTTTGAAATGGGGTTCAAATAATAATCAATAAATTCAGCGGTATAATAAGTCTTACTGTCACAGTGCTAAACAATAGGACAGCCTGGAGGAACCTTGGAAGGGATGCTCCATGTTTCTCTTTTCTTCTGTATCTTTGGTAACATATAAAATCTGCGTTAATGTAGCTCTCTATTCCCCAGGAGGTAAGTTTTCTGCTTGTTGTTTATACATTTTTTTTTATTGTATAATGATGTAACTGTTGTTTTAATTAAAGGTATAGTATCTTTATATATAGGATTGTCGAGTTTGGTATAATAATTGTTGTCCCGTAACTGTCTGTATCCTTCCCAAACATAATAATTTCTGTCCATCAGAACCACTGAGCTTCCCTTATCTGCTGGCTTAATCACTATTTTGTCATTCTTTTAGTTGTTAAGGTGCCTCTATTTCAAATCTGGACAAAATAGATTTAATGCAGCCCACTATGTGGTGTGACCTGAAGGTTTCTATATCCAATTGAATTAATTTCCTAACTTCCAGGGGAAGCTGTGAAGAGGAGGGAAACCAAGTGGATCTGGGAACAAACGGTAAATGCATCACATCTAGTTTACCTTCATAATATGTTGCTAATTTCAGTCTTCTGTGATATTGCTGTAAATCTAATCTGGACTGGTCCTTGGAAGACTTGTGGGTGGTCTTGGAGACAGATGGAATAAAGGTCAGACCCTTATTTAAAAGCATAGTCTGTGCTGCAGTCAACTGAAAAGTTTGAGAGAGGTTAATGACTGTTTTTAACCCCGTTGTCTCTAAAGTCTTTACGGGGACTGTGCGTTTAAATGAGCAAATCAATGAGCCAACATGTGACCCGCTGATTGGCGAGACAAGTGGATGAAGTCCCTCTCGGTGGAAAAGGCGTTTCCTGGAGAGCCGGGGGATGTGGTCAAAGTGGGAAACAATGTGGTCATTGAAAACTCTGAGGTTCTCCTGCTGTTGGTGTGGGAGAGCCCTAGAAAAGTTGATGATGGGGACCAAAATCTGTGCTCAGGGGAAGGTAATTTAGACCATTCTAACCGCTTTCTTGAGTTGCGGGATGGTTACTCTGTCTGGATTCTGGGCCCTGTTATTGATGCCAAAGGAGAAGATTAGCTTTTTTTTTTACCACATCTGAGACTGGGGTCTAGGCTAAAAGTGCCTCTGCGTGGTTAAAAGTGGACCCAGGAAAACTGTCAATCTGGACATGGGCTCTTTGAAAGGCGGAAATCTGGCCACACTGGAGTCCCCTATGAGCAGCCATTTCTTCTTGGCCTCTAGCGACCAGGCTGTCATTTTTTATTGGTGGGTGTGTGTCTGAAGGGTCTATATTCTTATGCAGGTAGTGTAACGGGAGTGAAAGAAAGTCTGCTCTGCACCTGGACTGCTGGCAAAGGTGTCAGTCTGAATTTTTTCAGCATTCCCTGTATGATCCTATTACCTGAGAAGGACTTTCCTGGGCAAAGAGATGCCGGGCCAGACACATCAGCTGGGCCAGAGGTGACCTCCGTGGGCTTGCGCTTCTGGAGAAGGGACAGATGGGTGGCTGGATGGAAAAGGGAAGCCTGTGTGCTTCGGCTTCGGTGTGAGCAGGATTGGGATGACTGGAGAGCAATCTGGACGAAAAAAGGGAGGAGAAGAGGGAGGTAGACAGGTAAGGGGTGAGGAAGAGGGGGAAACGGTGGTAGGTAAAAGGGGAGATGCCAGATGCTGAGACCGGTCCATAGGTGTTGATGTCGGGAGATGTCTGAGTCTGTGCCACTGTCTGTGTTGGGGTCCGTGGGTTCGATCGGGTGGCTTCCACTATCTTGGCACAAACAGTCTAATGTTTGTTGAGTCAATTTCCTGCCATAATGGCTATGTGCCCAGGCGGCAGCGATTGAAAAGTTTCTTTTCCAGTCTGAGTCCGATAATTGTAGCAGGATCTGAAAGTTATTGTCCAAACTGTCTTTATAATGGTCTCTGAGAATGAGAATGGTTGTGTATTCCCACTGTGTTGCACTGCTGGCAATCAACGCCCCTGTACTGGGGTTGGGGTCTGCAGGTTTTACCGCCTCTTGTAACGTTTTGGTAATCTTGGGGATGGAGTTAAGCTCAGGTTAGAAGACCAAGGTTAGGTTCAGGTCAAGAGACACCAGGTTAGGTTTAGGCTAAAAAACACGCCCACACCGGACTTGCCCTGCTGCTGATGGAGAGCCGAGAGAGAGGCCCCTGAGAAGAAGAGGGCCTTCTAAAACCACAAAAGAAGAGCATCCTAGCCATAGAAAAGATGTAATACATCATTATGTGATAATATAATACTTACCTCAGATGTATAACTCCATAATAATATAATAATAACAATACACACAATATGGTTTTTGTCCTGGGGATTTGAGTTTTACTGGTTTCAAAGTGCTCTAGCATGCTATTGAACCTTTATTTCTGGACACAGACTTTTAAGGCGACCTTCAGTTAGCCTTAGGCACAGATAGACAGGCACTAAGCTGGGTAAACTGGCACTTATTGAGGCTCAGTTTCACAAACACTTGGTTAAATTGAAGTCAATAGACTTTTAGTTAAATTTAGGTCAAGAGTCATTTGTCTAGGCAATTCGAGACGAAATTAATTCATCTGTTTGATCTTAACCATACTCACCTCAGGACCTGAAAAAGAAGAAAAGAAATACCTAATTATAATGTTACGTTTCAGTAAGACAGAACCACAGAGATAACAAATGCACGAAGACTGAGTACAGTTCAGGTGGTTTAATGAGAGCGGAAGATGACAAACACAGACGCGGACTGAGGGTGGGTGGTTGAGAGGATGGTAGGCAGCACTGACGGACAACGAACGGATCTGCGAGGGAAACACAAGGTAAGTAAGAGAACACTGGTAGAAGAAAACACGAGTGAATTCGACTGGGGGCCTAGTTACCACAGTAATGCATGTAACAATCTGGCGCTGAGGAGACGGTCAGCCCGGGTTTATGAATGGCAGTGGGATGATGAGTGATGGGAAACAGCTGAGTGGAAGACGGAGTGCTGATGGAAGCCACGCCTCTGAATCCCCCGGAAACGCCCTCACGGCAAACAGACAACACATAGGGAAGAAAAGGGGAGACACACAACAGGTTGGGGAAGGCAGCAGACCACAACATATAATTGTTTCTTATTTATAATTACACCTATTGGATTTATCTAAAATTTACCTGAACATAACCTAATTGTCTTCTGACCAATCCGGGTATTTCATTTATTTCTAAATTGATTTCAGCCGCCATGCTCTTTAATTTTTACAACCTCAAAATTGAAAGAAAGTATTTTTTACTCATCTTTACGGTCTTTCCGGACTTTTTGGTCAGACATTGAACAGGTCTATGGTTTGCCATCCTCAGCAATTACTTTCCTTTCAGGATTCTAATTGGATGTTGGGGTCACATGGTATAACTGGAACCGGGTATTGCGATTCAGTTGACATCCGCTCCTTCTATCCTGTGGAAGAGTTAAGCCTCAGAAAAATGAGGCTCTCTAGGCGCTGAAGGAAGACAGTATGCACCAGAGACATGAAGAGCTGTTGAGTGTTTGTGCTTTCTAGATAGGTGGGACGTTAAAGACCATTTCACTGAAAAGGTCTTGTCACAGTTTTTGAACAAGCATTGCACCTCCTCTCTTTTTGAAGCATGAGATTTCAGGTGACACAAAAGATCTTTTAAATCAATCAACTCTTTCTTACAATCAGTAAGTTCACATTTAAATGGTCCCTGCAAAGTCTCACACTGTGACACATAAGATGTCTGTCGATGACGACTGTAAACATGGCATTTAAATGAATTATAATTTCTAAAGTGAGACTTGCAACATGCATACTGGTAATGAGCCTCATTGCAGTGTAACCCTTGATGTTGTATGTCCCCTTTTAAGGTTTTCACACACACCTGACAAGTGAAATCTTTGAACATAGCGAAACACTCACCTCTTCAGATTACTTTGTCAACAAATCTGTAGAGAGACAGAAAAAAAGTATTTGAGTGCATAGGCAATTTTAATTTAGAAACTGCCAAAAAAAATTAAAAATGCATTGTAAACTATTTTGTAGAGTTGGCTAAATAGGTAAAACAGTTAACGCTATCTTAATCTAACATTACATTATACTTAATGTTGGCTACATAATGTTACTGTAACGTTGCTTAATTTACTTGACACTGTTAACCACGTTAACGTCGAGGTTCAAGTTACAGAATTAGCACGTTTGCCAAGCTGGAGTCAAAGTTGGTAAATGATTAACAAGCTAACATTTATGCTAACTAAAGTTACCAAGCTTGAATGGGTAACGTTAACATTAGTTAATACAGTTTAGATTTTGGGCTTACGTACCTTGTAGTTCTTGTTTACATGCAGACTGGCAATGGCATCTTATCCAACCTGAATTTTGCACACGTTGCACTTAAAATTCTCTCTCTTCCAAACTGTCTCAAACAGTAAAACAGCCGCGGCTCCTCTCTGGCTCCGGACTCGGTCTCTGTCTGTCTCCTTCCCGCTGTATCCACCGCGCTTTCTAACGTAACCCCTCCCACTCAAACGTTGCCGTTGTTCTTTAAAAATATTGGAAGGTTCGCACATTTAGAGTCACGTGTCCCAAAATCTCCCGCTCCTGACTTTGCAGAGATGAAAGTTGTCTTTGAAGTTGACCGCTGTCTGCACCTGGCGGATCCGTTAACGACTCTGTCTACACAACGTTCCTGATTTAACCCTTTCAAGTCTTTTGCACTGTTTCATATATTTTTAAGATACTGCAATCCAAGAAGCTGTTTACAATTCCTCACATGGAAAAGCTTCTCCATGTTGTTGAATTTGAAAAAAAAGCAGTCTTACTTTTTAATAAGAATTTTGTTTGTGCAAGATATCCCAACTTCACTGTCCAGATTGGAATTTACGAAGGCAGACAGACACATATGAAATTATAAATTCTGAATGACAGAACATTATATAATGCTGTAACACACAGACTGACCCGAATCAGATTTTTTGGGGGACTTAGACCAGATTTTATAACAATAAGTCACACAAAATTGAATGTTTTCTAGTTTGAATCTGGGCTGCATATGTAATCATAATGAGATACAGCTAGTTTTTTTTTTTAAATGTTACCTCAGTCTTGACAGTCAAATCAGTTTTCATGCGACTGATGTCAGTCTAGATCAGGGGTCTCAAACTCAGGGGGCTGAAGTGAAACCTGAGCAAATGCTCCAGTTACTGTACTTTTTACTTAAGAAATTGTAAGACAGCTTTACTTTACTATTTATTTCACAGAAACACATTAAAAGGTTCAAAATATGTTGATAATGGTATTACAAAAGTAGAATATTGCACTTTCTTGGAGTGCTGTAATGTAGCTGACCACAAAAGTCACATGGCATGTCTTTGCATCTTCTTTTACACTACAATCTAATATGCAGCACCTTTAAAAATAGGACAATCAATCCAAAAATCTGATGTGTGCATAATTAAAGCCTGCAGTGTGAATGTAGTTTAACAGTTGTCTTTACTAGTGACCTATTTTTAACACCACAACAGTGAATGACTGATGCATCCATGACCACATAATGTCCCAACACTTCACTATCAGGGCTGCCTTCATATGAAGTCATATTGTCCCATCAGAACTACCTTTCAAGAGTTGATTATGTTTTTTATGAAAGTAATCATGCTATGTAGTAACACAGGAAAGGCATATATATAGAAATAATCTGGAAAATCAAGACCTGTAGACTTGTTTCTGTCAGGTGAAAGTATCAATCAGAGCTACAGTAGCTTTGTGATAAGCATAAGTAAAGTCAGAGTTCTGAGGGAATGCCAGATGAAAAACACACTTCAAAGGTGCAGAGAAATTATACATAAATATTTTTTACATTTTACTTATTTAGCTGACGCTTTTATCCAAATTGACTTACAATTGTTATATATGTCAGAGGTCACATCTCTGGAGAAAGTAACCCATTTTGTTCAGGGCGCAGTGGTGGATGTATCGCAGTGGGATTTGAAACCAGGTTTCTTACACCAAAGGCATGTGTCTTTACTCTTTACTGAGGGTGTGCACAGTTAGTTGGAGTATACTAAAACAAAGTAGCCAGAAATATTTTGTTATAACCAAATACTAGTGAAAATATTCAATATTTACTGCAGTGCTTATGCTTTTTGTCAGTTTAAAACACAATCTAATAAGTTATTTTGATTTGCTTGAAAAGAGAATAGTAACATAGTGTGTGAAGTGCTTTATTAAATGGCCTCTATTTTAACAGAAACAGTGACTTTAGGGTTCGGGTTGCGGCAGACAGGCAGTTATTTGAAATGGAATGAAGCCCACCCGCGGCATTCGCGGCATGACAGTGTTGGAACACGCCCCACACTCCGGTCCGGTTGGTGACAGTAATGTGCGAATGCGCATGTGTATGACTGCGCGGTGCTTTTAGTAGGTTGTTAGTTCTGTGGTCTTCCTGCGCGGCTTTCTGTGGCGTTAACGTTGCATTTGACTTTTTCAAATGAACAAAACAAATTAAACCATGTCATAAACAAAATATATTCAGAGATTTTACGACGGTAAAACAGCCGCAATCCAGTAGGAAACATCGCTGGAGGAAGAGCATTTTTCAGAACGAGGACATTTTTTGCGACGTGAAGGAGGAGTGGGGCGCCATTGAAGGATTGGAGCAGCACTGAACACGTTTCACGTAAGTGTTTTAATTAACAAAATGATTTTTATTCACTAACCAACATATTCGGTTCTTTAAAGAAACGGCAGCCAAAGATTTACAGAACGGTATACGGTAATGTTAAAAGTTGCAAAACGAACTCCTTCCAAGTTAAGCTAACATTAGCTTATCAAAAGTTCTGCAAAGCATAATTTTCTTGGTTTATTTTTCATGTTAAAATTCATATAATTGCAAAACATTTGATTTCACTGTGGACATGTCAAAAGCTATGGTGCTTTTATGACCGTGGCAGCACTTCAAAGGCATATGTAAGCATATATGTGTGTAACCAGTGCCACAAACACATGGACAGAAATGCTTAAGCTACATGTTAGCTGTGTCATTGTTATTTAGATATTTTGATTATATCTTAATAACTAATCTAATATGCATTAATATCTAATAATGACAAAGCAAATTCATATCTCGTTATTGAGGTTTAGCTATACTTTTTGTTCTCTGCTTATATGCAGACTCAAGAAGACCCAGCCAGCCACCTGTTCACCTGAGGGACAAAGCCCTGTCTTCAGCCCTGTCAAGTAATAATTTCATGTGGCAGCAGCATGTGGGTGGACAAGTTCCAGGAGCCATGGAAAAAAATGAGGTCCTCTCTTAAAAGAGCCATTGCTGCTGGTAAGAGGCCTTCATAACTTCATCTTAAACAGCTGTTACAAAGGTTACTTATTTCTTGTGAACAGAGTACAATATTGAATCCTCCATAATTCCATTTCATCTTGTTGCCACATAGGAATCATCTTAGGTTTATCAGATCAAATTTTGTAGCTGCTGTTTCAGAATTTTATGAAATGTCATGAAGTCACAAATATATGCGAAGGCTTTTGTTTTATAATAGTGATGACTAGGGCTGGACGATAGGGCCAATATTTATATCATAATATATTCTGTGATTTAGTCAATATGATATAATTCCAATATTGATATGAACAATATAAAAACTTCAGAAAACTTGCCAAGAATGACCACAATGGATATCTGTGGCAACAAACTTAACAAACAAAATAATTTGACATGTCTATAAAACTCCCATAAAACTATATTATTTAGAAATAAAAACGGTACAGAAAAATTAATGTTCACCTTTTATTTGTATGTAGCCTTTATGCAATCAAGAAATGTGAAATCACTGTCAAACACAAAACTCTCAATTTAGCAATATTAAAAGCTTTGACTTTGAACGACAACATAGACTGATTATCTGTGTTTCCCATGAATGACCAACACTATTGTACAGTCTAATTTGTTCCATCACAGTTTCAAAATGAACCGAAAATATTTTCACATGTAGTTCATTTAGAATTTCTGTTAACATTCATTTTGGGGGCCGGTGAGGCAGTGTATTAGACACATGACTTTGGTGTGAGAGACCTGTGTTCTATTCTCACTGCAACAAATCCATTGTGGCCTTGAGGAAGCCACTTAGTTTAGGGAGGTGCCACACTCAGGTTTGCAATATTCTTTCTTTTTCATTTGAATTATATCCAAGAAAATCCACCGTTAAAAATAAAAGTTTAAAAAAAAGGTTAAATAAATGGACGATGTTTCCAAAGTCAATAAGTAATTGTCTTAATAAATCGTGATTTCAATATTGATCAAAGTAATTATGATTATGATTTTTGCCATAATCGAGCAGCCCTAACCTTGGTTGTAATGAGTGGTTATTTGAGTTAATGTTGCCTTTCTACCATCTCAAACCAGTCTGCCCACTCGTCTCTGAAATCAATATGATATTTTGTACAATATATGAACACACACTGAATATGTATTCCCTTTTCAGGATGTTGGAGACGTACCAGGAGGAAGTGGCTCTGCGGGCAGTGATCAATGAGAAGCAAGTGCCTTCAGGAATCCCCACATGTCATTCATACTCAACCATTAGGTTTTTATGTGTCACAGACCTTGGATAGATATACTGAGATTTTGTTTGCCGTTAATTTTGCTTTCTAATTTAGTTACCTTAAAAAGCTTAGTGGTTACTTAATGTCATTCAGAGGTTTTGTAGTATAAAGTTAGAAGAGTAAAAAAAAACTTACTTTGGGCTTGCATGTTGTAAACTGGCATATAAATTGATTTATTAAGACTGCCCTAAATGTTTCATATATTGTACAGTGTGCTATGAATGGTACTATTTAACAAGATATGTTAACATTTCCTGCTTGGGTTTTGTTTGTATCACATTCCTGTTTTTTCCCCATTGATTTTCATTGATTTTGTTTACCAACTTAATTGTGGACGTAACCAACTTTATGTAAATCCAGTGCACACAGATATAAAAGCTGGCTTTAGAAAGTCATAAAATATAAAATTGAATCAAGAACGTGAGGAAGTCTTATAATTGTACATGGTAGTTCACTGTATGGTATTTTTTATTAGCCTTTCATAGCTCTTACAGTCCTATCAAAGCAAAATGGCAACATTCATAGCTTTATGTTGACCCAGTTGGGTTTGAAAATAAATATCTGAAAATGCTATCAATAATGTAAATAAAATTAGATGTTTTGTTTTATGAAGGATTTTAGTTGTACTTTTTTATATGGGGGTGGAAATGTTTAAGCTGAAATGTTTGACTTAAAAAGGGTTCTGTATGCTGCTGCATTTAAAGTCCAATTTTGTAGTCTTGTGATCCCTGTATAATAGCTTCCGCTAGCTAGTTTTAGATGTAAACTCCAACTTTAACATTAGTACAGATGCTTTGGACGGCTGGTTCAAAGGCAGCGTATAACAGCTGCTGCTGCAACCTGTTGTTAGCAACAGCTAGCATTTACAACAAGTAAAGCTATCTGTCCATCAGAAACTTCATAAATCACAGCATTGAGGTAGAGCAGCCAGAGGACTTCAGAGTGAAAACCAGAAAATATGTATACCTTTTCTTCCATCCATCCATCCATCTTCGACCGCTTATCCGGTGTCGGGTCGCGGGGGCAGCAGCTCCAGTAGGGGGCCCCAAACTTCCCTTTCCCGAGCCACATCAACCAGCTCCGACTGGGGGATCCCGAGGCGTTCCCAGGCCAGGTTGGAGATATAATCTCTCCACCTAGTCCTAGGTCTTCCCCGGGGCCTCCTCCCAGCTGGACGTGCCTGGAACACCTCCCTAGGGAGGCGCCCAGGAGGCATCCTTACCAGATGCCCGAACCACCTCAACTGGCTCCTTTCGACGCGAAGGAGCAGCGGCTCTACTCCGAGCTCCTCTCGGATGACTGTGCTTCTCACCCTATCTCTAAGGGAGACGCCAGCCACCCTCCTGAGGAAACCCATTTTGGCCGCTTGTACCCTGGATCTTGTTCTTTCGGTCATGACCCAGCCTTCATGACCATAGGTGAGGGTAGGAACGAAAATTGCCCGGTAGATCGAGAGCTTTGCCTTCTGGCTCAGCTCTCTTTTCGTCACAACGGTGCGATAAACAGAATGTAATACCGCACCAGCTGCTCCGATTCTCCGACCAATCTCACGCTCCATAGTCCCCTCACTCGCAAACAAGACCCCAAGGTACTTAAACTCCTTCACTTGGGGTAAGGACTCACTCCCTACCCGAAGAAAGCACTCCATCGTTTTCCTGCTGAGAACCATGGCCTCAGATTTAGAGGTGCTGATCCTCATCCCAGCCGCTTCACACTCGGCTGCGAACCGATCCAGAGAGTGCTGAAGGTCACAGACCGATGACGCCATCAGGACCACATCATCTGCAAAAAGCAGCGATGAGATCCTAAGCCCACCGAACTGCAACCCCTCCCCGCCCCGACTACGCCTCGATATCCTGTCCATAAATATTATAAACAGGATTGGTGACAAAGCGCAGCCCTGGCGGAGGCCAACCCTCACCTGGAACGAGTCCGACTTACTGCCGAGAACCCGGACACAGCTCTCGCTTTGGTCATACAGAGATTGGATGGCCCTAAGAAGGGACCCCCTCACTCCATACTCCCGCAGCACCTCCCACAGTTTCTCCCGGGAGACCCGGTCATACGCCTTCTCCAGATCCACAAAACACATGTAGACTGTTTGGGCATACTCCCAGGCTCCCTCCAGGATCCTTGCGAGAGTAAAGATCTGGTCCGTTGTTCCACGACCAGGACGGAATCCGCATTGTTCCTCTTCAATCAGAGGTTCGACTATCGGCCGAACCCTCCTTTCCAGCACCTTGGAGTAGACTTTACCAGGGAGGCTGAGAAGTGTGATACCCCTGTAATTGGCACACACCCTCTGGTCCCCCTTTTTGAAGAGGGGAACCACCACCCCAGTCTGCCACTCCTTCGGCACTGTCCCAGACTTCCACGCAATGTTAAAGAGGCGTGTCAACCAAGACAGCCCCTCCACACCAGGAGCCTTCAGCATTTCTGGACGGATCTCATCAATCCCTGGGGCTTTGCCGCTGTGGAGTTGTTTGACTACCTCAGCGACCTCCACCAGGGAAATTGACGATAATCCCCCATCATCCTCCAGCTCTGCCTCCACCACAGAGGACGTGTCAGCTGGATTTAGGAGTTCCTCAAAGTGCTCCTTCCACCGCTCTATTACCTCCCCAGTTGAGGTCAACAACGTCCCATCCTTACTGTATACAGCTTGGATGAGTCCCCGCTTCCCCTCCTGAGGTGGCGAACGGTTTTCCAGAAGCACCTTGGTGCCGACCGAAAGTCCTTCTCCATGTCTTCTCCGAACTTCTCCCACACCCGCTGCTTTGCCTCTGCCACGGCAGAGGCTGCAGCCCTTCGGGCCCGTCGGTACCTTGCAACTGCGTCCGGAGTCCTCTGGGATAACATATCCCGGAAGGACTCCTTCTTCAGTCGGACGGCTTCCCTGACCACGGTGTCCACCAGGGTGTTCGTGGGTTACCGCCCCTTGAAGCACCTAAGACCCTAAGACCACAGCTCCCCGCCGCAGCTTCAGCAATGGAAACTTTGAACATTGTCCACTCAGGTTCAATGCCCCCAGCCTCCACAGGGATGCACGAAAAGCTCCGCCGGAGGTGTGAGTTGAAAGTCCGTCGGACAGGGGCCTCCTCCAGACGTTCCCAATTTACCCGCACTACGCGTTTGGGCTTACCAGGTCTGTCCAGAGTCCTCCCCCACCCCCTGACCCAACTCACCACCAGATGGTGATCAGTTGACAGCTCTGCCCCTCTCTTCACCCGAGTGTCCAAAACATATGGCCTCAGATCAGATGAAACGATTATAAAATCGATCATTGACCTTTGGCCTAGGGTGCTCTGGTACCACGTACACTTATGAGCATCCCTATGTTCGAACATGGTGTTTGTTATGGACAATCCATGACTAGCACAGAAGTCCAACAACAAACAACCACTCTGATTCAGATCAGGGAGGCCGTTCCTCCCAACCTTTTCTTCATAACCGTAATAGCACTTTCTGTGTGACACACTGAACGCGCTCCAACTCAGTTCTGTCGTCCTGTGCTTTCTGGATGGACTGGGCCGATGGGGCAGCGCTGTTCCTGTGTTTGGGGGGTGTGACCTGCGTGCTCAGCCAGGAGCCAGATATAGGAAACTGGCTCAGTGTGTCGTCACACAGAGCCCAGACTAAAGAAAACTGCTGAAACAATTCTGAACACTGGGTAATCTGATTTTTTGTCTCACAGGGATTTCTTTTAAACATGTTTAGCTCATTATTTGACACTTTGGCCATGTTTAACATGAACATCTGGCATTGTAACATCATAGATATTAAGGTCTCCTTTAACAAATAGTATAAATCAAAAGGGGTTTCTGGGCTCTATTCTAACTTAAATTAATAGTATATACTACTACACTGTAATATAAAATGTCAATGTGGAAATTTAAGTAAATTAACAAGCAAATCCATATAATATTACTGAACGAATATCTTTTACTGTCAATTGTCACTTATTGCACCTACTTTTAGTCATGTTTTTACCGTATCAAATCTTAATACTTAGATTTAGCTTTAAATAACTCAAATATTTGTGAATAAATGATACACTCTGATAGTGTTTTTACAAACTTATGTGAAAACAATACATTTTCTTTTGTGTGTGTAATTACAGTGATTGTGGCTGTTTTAAATGACAAAAACTGTATTTTTACAGTTTAATACTGCTTATAGACATTTTTACTCTGACTAAAAAAACAATTTTCCAAGGTATTTGTTTTCCAAATAATGAATTTTTCCATAATTTTACGAGGTATTCGTCAATTCACAAGTATTCTATGTAACATGACAGAAAAATACTTTTTGTTGCTGTTAATTACCACTAATTCTATCAACTTTTAGCAGTGTTTTTACAGTATTAAACTTAAATTTAACAGTTTTATCTTATAAATAAAAAAAATATTTGTGAAAATACAATTAATTTAGAATGTATTTTTAAAGTAATTTTATGTGAAAAAACATACATTTTCTGTAAAATAATGATAATGCTGTTTATTCACAGTTACAGCTTTTTACGTTATTTTACATTAGACATTTAAATTCACAGTTTATTATTGTAATTTATTGTTTTTTTCTGTATTTAAAAAATACAGAAAAAAACTGTAAATTTAACAGGAAAAAGTGCGTAAAATTACAGATTTTTTTTACAGTGTAGCGATACGCTACCAATACCATCCAAAGACTGAGACTGCAGGTATATGTTATATGCCCATATATGTTTAACGTGTTCATATGTTTTGTTAATTTTCACAATGTTTAAAATCTTCAGTTAACCTAGCCAGTTAACCTAGTCATTCTCCATTTCCCCACAGTAATCCAGTAGCTTTCTTGTGAGCACATTTTAACATCTAAAACTACGGTGATTTACATGTCACTGCTGCATTCATCAGTCTTTCATTCTGTGTAAAACCCTACCATACTTCACAAACATTACCTATTTACAATAACCACGTAACACTCAGATCTCTGTTAACTATGTGTCTGTTTATTTAGTTTCAAAGTGTAACACAGGTTAAACATTAGTCATATCAGCTTTGTCTTACCGCCGTCTTCTCGTTCTGTTTTAAGACTACAAACTGACTATGTGACAGATGTGTAATCTGTCATGTCCTGCCTTCTGAAGCTCTAGCCAGGCGCCATTCCTCGCCTAAAACAATATGAGTCTTTCCAGTAAGTGAAAAGGAAACTCACATCTACAAAGATAAATTTGATAGATGTGACTCCCTGATGGTCTAGTGGCTAGGATTCGGTGCTCTCACCGCTGCGGCCCGGGTTCAATTCCCGGTCAGGGAATGGTCAGGACTTAACAGATTCAGGTGTTACATTTGAAAGACAAAGTTCAGGGACTTGTTTTTGGTTGATTTAGATTTGTCAAATTCTTCCTCATTAGTTTAACACTGGAAACCCAACACTTTTAAAGAGTACCATTTCCTTTAAATCAGACCCCCGACAGCGGATGTATCCTTTTGTCATCATTGATGGGTCCCAAACACTTCATCTGCCTCTATCTAGGGGTGGCCAACTAGTCAAGGAACAGCAAGAGACTTGGTATTTAACACACCCCATTTGAAAAGTTCTTACAAAGCCATGAAAAGTATTAGTGTAATAATTTGCTAAAATTCTTTTTAGTAGAGGAATGTTTCCACAAGAGTAATAATGCCACATTGCTGATGCAATCAAGATGTTTTTTTTGAGGGATTAAGATACATATCACAAGGATGTTGGTGGGAAACTATTACATTGAGTTATTCCTAAACCCGGACCTTGAAGTTTCCATGATATCTTCATCAAAATGAGAAAAAAGTTAAATTCATTATTTTTGATTCACAGGATATTATGAGACTGTACATTTGTTTAAAGCAACATTTAAAACATGACTTGCAAGGCAACAACAACTTTCTACATCTGACAAACGATGTAAGCATTCAGAGAACAGTCGTGTGTCACTCTCCAGAAGGCGTTTTCTGACAGCGTGGTGCAGCCTGTATCCTGGATGGATTTGTCTGGCTGCCCTTCTCCCCATTTCGTAAAGGTCAGAGGTCGGTTTTTCATATCAGCTTCAAAATTCCCCTCAGCTTTGTTAGTGTTGACGTTGATCCAGGCTGTTTTGTTGTCATCCCCAAACACCTGAGTAAGTACGTTGTTCTCCTCCTCGTTCTGGGGCAAAGCCAGCTCTAGGCCTCGTTGGGAGCAGAACTCAACGGCCCTGGAGAAAGAGTCCCTCTTCTTGTAGGACACAAAGTATTTCTGGCCAACTCTTCGGACAAAGTCATAGTTCACGACTGAAATGTAAAGAGAACATGCAACAAATCAGAAATGAATAAAGTGAAAATGACTGTTCAAGAACTTCCAAAATGTATTGTCATCTTGGTCCTACAGGATACTTACCCAGCTCTAACTTAGCGAGGCTGTTCTTTAAGGTCTCAAGTTCCTGACCAGAGACACCTGGATCAAACAGATCAAGTTCAGTTACCAATTAGACCTGAGTCCACATTTTGTCAGACATACATTCTCAAATAAAGTAACTCTGCCTGCTAAAGATTTCCCAGCGTGGTCAGAAAACATAGAGTCTAAAGTGGCTGGTAAAAACATCAGGGCACTCATGTTATTTGCACTACATAGAGTGTATATATTTTGTATGTTTGTTTTAAGTGTCCATTTCATTATAATATTCAGATTTACCATACATAATTGAACATGCACATGTATTTTAAGTTCCATTAAAGAGGGGGGAGGTGGGGTCACATTTGAGCATTTTAAAATGTACTTGAAACTAACACATTAGTTACTTCTGAAGTCTCTAATATAGTTACATTTGGAAGAACTAGTAACTATAACTAATAACTTTTTAAAAGTAACTTGCCCAACACTGGTAAAGTGTATCTTCTCTTCTTCTATCTCTGAACACTCTGAATGATGAGTAAACCAGAATACATTAATGTTCACTCTTTTCCGACATTTATGTACCTTGATGTATGTGTCTCAGACAGAGATTGACCGTTTATTTGAGTGTGGTTTTAAATTGGTGCTTTATAGAAGAACTTTAGACCAACAAAAAAGATGGGTCTCAAGTAGGGTTGCACAATATGCGAAAAAATGCAATACAGTATTCAAAACATTGTCGACTATTGTGGTAACGATATTACGATATTACAGATATATTATAGATAAACAGATACTGAAGTGTGCTCAGATCTGCATTTCTGCTGGTAACAGTATTCTGCAGAAATACAACAAATTTATTGTTGGAATTAAAACAAATCAAATTCTCTGAGTATCTTTTGCGATGTGTCCCAGCCTTTCGATACATGTTTATTACGCCAGTTAATATTGCACCAGCATGTGGCTGGGTTAGCTCAGTTGGTAGAACAGGCGCACATTTACAGAGGTTTGGTACTCAAAGCAGCTGCCGCTGGTTGGACTCCGACCTGTGAAAGTAATTTCATGAAATATGCTCTTTAGAATCCAGAAAATATATAACCTCGTCCACAGAATATAGCAGATCCAGGCGGTCCAACTGGTCCCCACGCTCCTTTTGGTCCAACAAATCATGTGAACAAGAGCAGGGAAAGAGACATACAAGATGATTAACAATCTAAAGCTCACCGAGGCTGTTATTACATTACATGTCATCTAGCTGATGATTTTATTCAAAGCAATTTAAAATTGCTATATATCAGAGGTTGCACACCTCTGGAGAAATTAGGGGTTAAGTGTCTTGCTCAAGGACACATTGGTTGATGTAACACAGTGGGAATCAAATTAAATATGTTATATCCACTGTGCCATCACCACCTTTTATGTTTGTTATGTTTGATGTCTATTTGAAAAACAAAATATTGTGTGGATAGAACGTTCAGACAGATTTATGCTAAATTACTCATAGAAGTCTGAGTCACAAGGTTCATTCTCTGGTGAGCATTACAGCTAAAATACATTGGGCCCATCACTGTCATTGTTTCATGAAGTTTCTCACAGCTGAGCAGACTGTCCTCTGAAAACACCAACATAAGTTGTTTGTTCACTTAGCAATTACAACTCATATTTACGTTTATAGTAGCTGTAGTAGTCAATGTAAGATTGCCAAGTACTACATAAGGAGACAAGTTGGGGTGTGGATTGGTCAAACAAATACAGGCTTTTCACCCAGGAGACTGGGGTTCATGTCCCCTTTTGAAAATTAAAGTAACTGGGGAATTTGTTTTGTACTTTACAGAACAAACGGAGCTATGTCACTGTGGAGACTGAACAAAGTTATATTGTATGAAAACTGAACTGAGTATTATTGTTTAAAAGTTATCATGTGAATATTTTGAAACCTTGAGAAATGAAGACGAACACCAGCCGGCTCTGGCCAGCAGGGTAAGATAAGATTAATTTGCAGCTGTGACTGTGTGAATGAGCTATTGTTTCTTTAATACAACGTCAGTGAACTGAGTTAACCTTAAAACTTGCCTAATACACCCAGACTCTCTTTAACCAATAGTATAGCATATAATATGATGTACTAACCAACTTTTATGTAAAACACTGATGTTTAAGCCCACATTTATGTTAAATAACTATATACTACACCCATTATGTAAATCAACTTTCTGTATACACCCACTTAAAAAAATGGCTGAGCAGGGAATGAAAGTTTTGGAAGACTGCTGAATGCATTTCAGCTTTATTCTCCTTTATACCCAAACCACAATCCTTTTCTAAACTTAACTAAGTAGTTTTGTTACGCAGACAAAACCAAATAAGTTCATTTTTGTGCATAAACCTAACTAAACTGTAAGTGTTTCACAGTGTTAACAATGTGTTTAAAACTGTGACAGTTGTGTGTTTTGGTTTAAAATGAGGACAGAAATTGCTTGTGTGGGTTGTATTGGAGTGTTTTTATTATGGTTCGGAGGACTTGTTGCAGCTTAAACAGCAAGTCAAATGAAGAAAATATACAAGTGACCTCATAAAACTCCTGGTAGATTGGATACAGCTTGTGGTTAAAAACAAACTGATGTGCCTGGCCAACAGAGGGGTGCCAGAATTCAGACTAATAATGATTAGAGTTTGGTCAGAACAAGTGTTCCAAGGAGCGAGATTGTGGAAGTCAATATTACCCACCAGGTTCCCCAGGTGCCCCAGGTAGCCCAGGTCGCCCAGCTGGCCCAGCTGGCCCGTCATGTCCTGGGTCACCTTTAGGACCAGGAGGTCCTGGAAGCTGACTGTAGCCAGTAGAAGACATCAGGCAGAGGACGCAGAACAGTAGGAACATCCTCATCTTCAAAATACAGAGCATCATAACATTTATTGGAGCAATAATTTTTTATTCTTTCAGTAAATTAGATCACTAGAGGAGGCAAGATTTCTGGTACAAAGAGGTAAACTTTACCTTAACATTACTGATAACCTGTTTGTCACTGGGATCAAACATTCTGAAATCTAAATGTCTTTAAGTCCTTTGAAATCTACAGTAATAGAATTATAGTTAAGATTTTGCCCTTTTTCAGGCTACATCAGGAATATTGTTGTATCATAGTTTACAACCACTGGCTCAAAGTCAGTCACATGAAATCAAAGGTGGGTATTTAAGAACTCAAGCTTTGGCAAATAATGACAACCACAAATGATGTGTCTCCGGTAGTCTTCTGTTCGTTGTAAAGCTTCAGAAAAACTGATGAGATTTCTATTACAGCCTGTGTTCAGTGCAACAACAAGTATGTTGTTGTGTAATAATTTAAGATCTCTAATTCTAGCACCAAATAGTGTTAAACAGAAAGGTACTCACAGAATACATGAAAAGTGATCTGCAGGATGTGCTGCTTCTTCGCAACTGCCAAAGAAAAGTGACGAGGACGTGGTGAGAGTGCATACATATAAGAAATATGAGTGTGTTTTGAGGAGTGATTTTAAACGAAGCACCGCTTCGACATGTCTGATCAGAAAGGGGATTCCAAAGTCTGGAAACAAACATGTTGCAACACATGGAGTGCATTTTCAATCCAAATGAAACACAAGCAAAGCATTTTTAGATTTGTATTCCGTAAAGAAAGTAGGAGCTAGCCAATGGTGGAGGAAGTACTGAACTTCAGTAAAATCTTAAGTAAAAGTACAAATAACCAGAGACATATTTACTTCAGTAAAAGTATAAGAACCACAAGGACAACCCTGCTTAAGTAGAAAGTAAAAAGTAGGCTACCTGATTTTAAATTAAGTATTAAAAATACTTGCATAACAATTTATTCTCTCAATGTCTATATATGTACACTGTAAAACATTTTTTTTTTTTATTTAACTTAAACATATGTGTAACCTGGTTGCCCTGGAATTCTAAGTTGTTTGGAAATCAGATATTAAGTTGCCACAAAGAGACAATCAGTTCTCTCGACTAAAAGTTGGAAGTTCACTTAACTAATGACATGTTCAGTCAACTAAGGTTTGTTTGTAAACACAACTTTTAATTTAGTGGATCCAACTTCTAATTATGGATTATATGGACTAATGATTGTGTGGAGTCAACTCCAATTTACATCAGTTCAACAACAGTATATAGTGGGGCTAATATGCATTTTTAAGTTGTCTTCACTAAGCTTTTTATTTGTCTTGACTTTATTATATTTGTTGAATTAACATATCAAGTGAAAATCTAAGTTCTTCCAACTTTCTTCTTTAAGTTTACACAAGACAAGTGTGAGACAAGATTGACAAAAACTTTTATTTCCCAAATTCAAGTGTTTCAATGCAAACATTGGTAAGACACAGCATCAACACAAGGATTTCTTGTGTGTGTGTGTGTGTGTCTGTGTTTGAGTGAGTAAGAGAGAATGAGAGAGAGTGTGTTTGTGTGTGTGTGTGTGTGTGTGTGTGTGTGTGTGTGTGTGTGTGTGTGTGTGTGGGAGGGAGAGTGAGTGTGTGTGTTTGTATAAGAGAGTGAGTGTGTGTGTGTGTGAGACAGTGAGTGTGTGTGTGTGTGAGATGGAGAGTGAGAAAGAGTGAGTGTGTGTGTGTGTATGTGTTTGAGAGAGAGAGTGAGAGAGTGAGTGTGTGTTTGAGAAAGATTGAGAGAGTGAGTGTGTGTTTTGAGAGAGAGTGAGAGAGTGTGTGTGTGTGAGAGAGTGAGTGTGTGAGAGAGAGAGTGAGTGAGTGTGTGTTTGAGAGAGAGTGAGAGAGTGGGTGTGTGTGAGCGAGTGAGAGTGAGTGTGTGAGAGAGAGAGTGAGTGTGAGAGAGAGTGAGTGTGTGAGAGAGAATGAGAGAGAGTGTGTGTGAGAGAAAGAGAGAGAGAGTCTGTGTTTGAGAGAGAGTGAGAGAGTGGGTGTGTGCAAGAGTGAGAGAGTGAGTGTGAGAGAGAGAGTGAGTGAGTGTGAGAGAGAGAGTGTGTGAGAGAAAGTGAGAGTGTGTGTGAGAGAGAGAGAGAGTGAGTGTGTGTGTGAGAGAGAGAGTGTGTGTGAGAGAGTGAGAGAGAGTGTGTGTGAGAGAGAGAGTGAGTGTGTGTGTGTGAGAGAGAGGGTGTGTGTGTGTGAGAGAGAGAGAGTGGGCGTGAGAGAGTGAGTGTATGTGAGAGAGAGAGAGTGAGTGTGAGTGAGTGAGTGAGTGAGCGTGTGTGTGTGTGTGCGTGAGAGAGTGAGAGTGTGTGAGAGTGAGTGAGTGTGTGTGTGTTTGTGTGTACGTGTGTGTGTGTGAGAGAGTGAGTGTGTGTGTGTGTGTGTGTGTGAGATAACGAATACCCAAGTGTGCAAGACAACTCAATAACTCAATAAAACCAGCATATTTTGAGACAGAGCAAAACAACTCTCAGTACTTCTAGCCCACCTCAGCATCAACAGCTAATATATGCAACAGTGTGCTTACCAGAACATGCAATGTTTGACAAAGCAACTTAACAAGGCTATTTATTTGAGTGAGTAAAACAATATTCGAATGGCAATAGTTTTCTCCTTTTCATCCCACGACCAACTGACCTTACTAGGTTACAAGATCTCAAAAGGCACACTTATAATAAAGGAACAGTAACACCATGACAACCTTGTAGCCAAAATAACAGGTGGCACTTTAGAGGAATATAAAAACAACCAGGAATGTCTAATCCATCTCAGCATCAAACACCTTTGAGAGATAGGTAAAACTATCTGGACTACCTAGTCCATCTATTCATCAGCCGCCCACACATAACTGTGTGTTTTCCAGAACATACAATGCGATCAACAATCATTTAGTTTCACAGGCTCTTGGACATGAGCTTGTTCCGGAGTTCATTAACTCTTGCAGAGCAAGTATCTCCACCAATGTTCATTATTACCTTTTGTATTACCTCAAACATGTACTTTAGCTCTTTTGGGTAGTGGATGTTGAAGGCATAGAGCAGACCCATCAGCAGGGCGAATGCGTTGGGTACATCCTTCAGGTCTTGAAGAACAATATGCTCCTCCAGAATCAGTGCAATATCCATCATCTCCTTGGGGACAGGGCGTTGAGGATCCTCCTCTATGACAACCAAGATTCCGACGTTCATTCATTTCACTGCCTCACTCTCTTTGGTTGGCTAAAAACACAACAAAGTAATAAGAATAGATTGCAAATACATGAAAATTCAAGATGCATTGCAAACCTGGGTATAAATATCTGATGCAAACTAATGTAAATGTAAACGGAAGAAATTCAAATGCATTACATGTAAAAAAAAAAATAAATAGGAAAATCCAAGGCACTCTATGTCAAAATTATTTAAAAAGCCTTTTTGTACTGGCTAGACAATTAAAAAGACATAGGGAGAAGCAACCGAAGGCACAGACAGTCTTCTTCAGGAATGCTTCTCCCTATGTCTTTTTAATACATTATACTTTCAAATTAATGAGATAGGAATCCCGTCACTGCAACTTTAAATAATTCACTTTTCCTCCATTTAACCCTCTTGTTTGGTCCCGGGGTCGTTCTGAAACCAAAATGAATACAAAGCAGCTTAGCAGTTCTTTGTATTTAAGAGGACATGAATGTGCGCAAGAAACACAATTGCAAGTAAAGGTTTTTGTGAGCATCTTTATTGTCAACACATGTAAAGTTACCATGTGTTTGTACACAGTAGACATATCTACTGCTGTATTCACTGTCTGTGGCAAGTCCTTCAAAACCTGTTCTTGACTTGCTTTTTCCCACATCCTCTGAACGCTTAGCTAACTAAATGACTTACAGTATGTGAGTCTCAAGTAATTCAATTGTTGGATTCAGGTCCAAATTTTGACATTTTAGTGCAATGCAAAGAAAGGTGCAAAACAGATTGCTTTCTACTTACCTGGAGCGATGCAGAGAAGGGGGGGGCAACTAGTCAAGGAAGAGCAAGAGACTTGGTATTTAAGACTACAAACTGACTATGTGACAGATGTGTAATCTGTCATGTCCTGCCTTCTGAAGCTCTAGCCAGGAGCCATTCCTCGCCTAAAACAATATGAGTCATTCCAGTAAGTGAAAAGGAAACTCACATCTACAAAGATAAATTTGATAGATGTGACTCCCTGATGGTCTAGTGGCTAGGATTCAGTGCTTTCACCGCCGTGGCCCGGGTTCAATTCCCGGTCAGGGAATGGTCAGGACTTGAGAGATTCAGGTGTAAGATTTGAAAGAATAAGTTTGTGGACTTGTCTTTGGTTGATTTGTCAAATTCTTCCTCATTAGTTTATCGCTAGAACCCCTACACTTTTAAAGAGTACCATTTCCTTTAAATCAGACCCCCGACAGCGGATGTTTCCTTTTGTCATCATTGATGATCATAAACACTTCATCTGCCTCTATCTCAATAACTATTCTTTTCATTTTTTCAAACAGTAACTTGTAATAAAAAATTACATTTAACCATTGATTTTCATATTAATTATTCATAATAAGATGTCCAATGCCTCTCAGAGTATATGACTTCTGTATCTTTACTCAGTGTCTTCTCCTTGTAGGAGACAACTGAATTTGTTATGTTTTGGCATTTTCCCACCAAGGAGGGCTCGCTGATTCCACTCTGAAATCCAAACGACAAGGAAGCAATTTCAAACAGCGGGGGTAAGTTAAAGTTTCAATTTATTTGGATAAATTATTTAAATTGGACATTGAGATGGTTTGTGAGACAAATACTGACTGTGATTCAACTGAGGGATTCGGGGAAAGTTATCTTTTGTTTTGTAAAACTTTGGGTTGCGTACAAAACAGGAGAAAGAGAAGCTAGTTTTTTTGCAATTCTTCTGGTCACACTTGGCACTATTTTACATCTTTTGTCTGTAGTTCTCTATTCTGTCAGGACTTAACTCTACCTCCCCCACCTCTTCTTTTTTTTCTTGTTCTGTCTTGGCAAGAAGTATTATGCTTTTGGGTCGTCTGTCCATCTCTACATCAGAATCAGAAAGACTTCATTGATCTGTGAAGGGAAACGCTTTAAAAGACTGCTCCTGTGAGCCGGATTTGAACCATTAACCTCAGGATTCTGATTTACGCTGCTACAGTCCTCCGCTCTACCAACTGAGCTATCGAAGGGCAACAATGTACATGAACACACTCTCCATTCTTGTTGATGTAATGACACAGGACCACCCTGGAGGGAATTTCTGACTCATCAGGGCCTGTAGCTCAGTGATAGAGTGCACTTCACAGTCTCAATGCCAAGATGTATTACAAGATTTGAAGTGAACATTATATAGCATAGCGATGGTGGTATAGTGATGAGCATGGCTGCCTTCCAAGCAGTTGTCCAGGGTTTGATTCCCAGCCATCGCAGTAGTTTTCTTTGAGTGATGTTACTTGCTTTTTTTTTTTACAAGAAGTCAGCAGAAAGGTTACTTTCCCAACCTGGTTTTATAAAACATTAGATCTCTTTGGGCTGCACGATTATGGCCAAAGTGATAATCATGATTAGTTTGATCAATATGGAGAATATCACAATTATCTGTTAATTTTCTACTCCAAAGTGCTGGAAAGGAAGGTATCACCAATCATTGAACCTCAGGTTAACAAGGAACAATCTCAGCAAGGTGATTGATGGATGATTCTAGTTACTTCACCAAGTTCTGCCCAAATGACACAGCTGTGACATCACACTGGTTGGCTTCCAGCTATGTAACATTTGCAAATGGCAGTGGTGGGATTTGAACCCACGCCTCCAGAGAGACTGGAGCCTTAATCCAGCGCCTTAGACCACTCGGCCACACTACCTGCAAACAACAGCTCTCCACATTGTGACAAACACCGGCTTCATAAATAAAGGTATGCTTGGTAATGGTATTGGAAAAAAAAACCTTTGCAAGGAAATAGCCAATACTTATTAAAAACTGCCAATACTTTATTAAAGAACTTGTGAACATCTTCTTTTGCATATTCACTGTAAGGAGTCATTACTCCTCCAACTATTGTTCCAGAGACAATAGGATATACAGTTTTAGATTGGAAGGTAACTGTCCAAGACCAAAGACTACATGGAAATACCTCAAGTGATCAAAACAGTTTGTCAAAATTTGCAGCACAGATATAAAACCACTCTTTAAAATATGTTCATGTATCATGTATCATCTGCATGTGATTTCTTACCAGCAAGTTTCTGGAGGTCCAAATGGCATCGTTGATGGCGGCAAAGTGCTTAGCTGTTAATCTGCTCCCTAAAAACACTAACAGGTCCGGCACTCCTTTCCCTCTTTTGGCTTCTTCTTTGCGCTCATTCCCACTTGGACCTCCACAGGAAATAAAAGATGGCTCGTTACACGTCTAAAATCACTTAAAAAAAGAGCTGATGAGTAAATCAAAGCTAAAATCACTGCCTTTTTTAAAACACCAATGTGAATGGTCAACGTGTGAGCAATCAGGAAGCTCACATAAAAGATAGCTGTTGGAACCTTGGTCCTTCCTAAACCTTCCCTCAAAACGTGAATCACAGATTTAACAGCCCCTGGGCAGGTTAAGGAGAGCAGAGTGACGCAGCGGAAGAGGGCTGGCCCATAACCCAGAGGTTGATGTATCAAAACCATCCTCTGTTAGTTGTTATGAATTGCTTCAGCATTAAATTGATGTTTAACAAAGCAGCTCCTGCTGCAAGTGTCTGAAGTTAAATTTCTGCACCTGCTGAAGGCTGTTACGAAATTACAGTGGTCATACATCCTTTAACACCCATAAAAGCTGAAGGGTACACCCTTACTGGCATGTGAAATTGTGCTGTCTGATAACCTGAGGTATGAAAGAGAGCATACTGCTAAGTTTGTGTCACAGGAGGTCTTAGTCTACCACTACGTTCTATAACCCTACCAGTCAGATTACCACAGGAGGTAATATCTTCTGCAGCTCTTTTAAAGACTCTACCATAATACCTGCTGGAGATGCCTGGTCCTCATACAGGTAAAGCATGAGCTCTACCACTGAGCTACATTCTTTTTTACTTTTTTCTGAGATAGACTTAGACTCATCTTTATTAATCCTTTTGGCATGACTCCTGCAAGGAAATTGAAATATTACTGAATAAAAGAAGAAACCTGGGTAAAACATGTAATGGTAATGTTGTATATGGCTTCAAAACCTGTAAATGCAACTGCGGTGGCTTGAAATCAAACCTGGGCAAAATGATTGCACTGCTATGGTATAAATTATAGTCGAAAAGTAACACACCTGTTGCCTTTCTGCTGGACAATACAACGTTCACTGCAAATCTTGTAACACAGACTGAAAATAAATGCTAAGAGATACATTGGTGGAGACGGGTGGCTTCCAGTACTACTATTTGCTGGTGGTTTCCTGGTCACAGCGACAAGCTTGATCATTGACAGACAGTTGCACGCCATTTGTCACAAAACTGTTGGGGGGGCCTTATGTATTTGCTTGTATTACATCAAGTGACCTGCATACCAATGACCGTCAGTGATGGCAAAAGTACTCAATGCGCATACTTAAGTAGAAGTACAGATAATTGTGTTAACAAATACTCTGGTAAAAGTAGAAGTACTGATTTAACTTCTTTACTCAAGTAAAAGTAACAAAGTACAGGCTTAGCAATTAGAGGACTCGCCCCAATGGTGCTCTTAAAAACCTCCTTCACCATTCTAAATGTCTAAGGGACAGTTGGTAGGTTTCATGTATTGTACAACCTCGGGCTTAAATTCCTCAAACACAGCTGAGTATGTAGAAGAATTAGATAAAAAGACCTTAACATTAGCACCAGTAATTTTGTGTGACCACCATTAAAGGATGGCTTTCATTGTTGGCAGAATATGAACCTGCGAGGGGAGACCCCAAAGGATTTCTAGTCCATCGCCTTATCCACTCGGCCACGACAACCTGAAAAGCTATGCGATACCGCAATGCACTAATATGGATAACCTATTCAAGGCAAGGCAGCTTTATTTATTTTTTATTTATTTATTTTTATAGATCATTTCAGCCACAGGGTAATTCCAAGTGCTTTACACTTAAAAAGGAGTTATGAAATTTAAAAAATAGATAAAACACAAGAATAAACAGTTAAAAAATAAAATCTGATAAAACACAAGAATAAAAGTTACAGTGCAGTATAACAAATCAAACATTAAAGATATGAACAACCATTAAAAGACAGGTCTTCAGCCTTGATTTAAAAGAACTGAGAGTAGCAGCGGATCTGCAGGTTTCTGGGAGTTTTTTCCAGATATGAGGAGCATAGAAACTGAAAGCTGCTTCACCCTGTTTAGTTCTGACTCTGGGGACAGAAAGTAGACCTGTCCCAGATGACCTGAGAGGTCTGGGGGGGTCATAGTGTAGTAGCAGATCAGAAATGTATTTTGGCCCTAAACCGTTTAGTGATTTATAAACTAGCAAGAGTACTTTGAAATCAATTCTTTGAGACACAGGAAGCCAGTGTAAAGACTTCAGAACTGGAGGGATGTGATCCAGTCTCTTGGTCTTAGTGAGGACTGGAGTGATGTGATCCAGTCTCTTGGTCTTAGTGAGGACTCGAGCAGCAGCGTTCTGAATCAGCTGCAGCTGTCTGATTGATTTTTTAGGGAGACCTGTAAAGACCCCGTTACAGTAGTCAAGTCTACTGAAGATGAAAGCATGGACCAGTTTTTCCAAATCCTGTTGACACATAAGTCCTTTAACCCTTGATATATTCTTTAGGTGATAGTAGGCTGACTTTGTAATTGTCTTAATGTGGCTGTTAAAGTTCAGGTCTGAGTCCATGACTACACCAAGATTTCTGGCTTTGTCTGTTGTTTTTAACATTGTTGTTTGAAGCTGAGCGCAGACTTTTAATCGTTCCTCTTTTGCTCCAAAAACAACCACCTCAGTTTTTCCTTCATTTATTTTCAGAAAGTTCTGGCACATCCAGTCGTTAATTTGTTCGATGCACTTAGTCAGTTTAAAGATAAACACTTGCCCATCAAGTGTAGAATAACATCAGCTGTGAACTGTAGTTGTGTTTCCCATAAAACTGTCACTACAAAAAGATCTAGGGCCCTTTAGCTGTTGTAATCATTTCAATTTAGTGTCATTCATATGTGATCCCTGGTTAACATACAGTATATTGTCTTTATGACATAATTATTTAAAGCACTATGAAGTCCTGTTGCAAGAAGCAAAAATAATAGATTATTTAAAAAGACAGGATTATCTACTATCAGATCATTGAAGTCACATTTCCAGAGAAACGTGTAATCATTGGACAGAGAAAGTTCAAGTTTAACAAATTATGTAAAGACTAATGGACTGCAATTTTGAATCAGTTTTATTAGAAAATCATCAGAATTGTCATTTATTTAATGTTACATAGCCTAGAGATGTGTTGTAAAGTGGCATATGATGATAAACAGACCTATTCACAATGTAATATTGTGTCTTTTTATTGTTTTTTTTGTTCAGCTACATTATCTGCAAACTTCAACTGCCCCAGTTATTACTCTCTGCTGACTCGCCAGAAGATGGAGCTGTTGACTTGTATTTTTCAGGATAGAAATGAAGTAAAGCAGTTGAGATTAGAAGATGAATAGTGGTGTAGTCAAGTCAACTTTTTTCAAGTAGTTTGCTACTTTTACTTTTATACTTTATGTAAATTTCCAAGCCTGTACTTTGTTACTTTTACTTGAGTAAAGAAGTTAAATCAGTACTTCTACTTTTACCAGATACTTAGTTTAAGTATCTGTACTTCTACTTGAGTACGGGAAGTGAGTACTGAGCGATTCATGGCGTGGTATGAAATATGAAATGTTAGAAATATGTTAGACGGAGACAATACTGGCACTCGCTCCTCCGGTTAGTTTTTCAGTAGTAGAGCACGATTCTTTACTTCACTAGGCTACTGCAAAATAGAAATACTCAAAATGCCCCTGTGAGTGTCAGACTACATGCATTATGTTGTTATTATTGAAAGTTAATTTACAACAAACATTATAATAGCAGTTTCTTAGAAGAATTTTTACAGTGATGGATTTCACAGTTGACAGGATCCATAATAAGACAGCACTCTGGTTCCACTGGGGATTGAACCCAGGACCTTCTGCGTGTACAGCAGACGTGATAACTACCGTAAATTCCGGACTACAACGCGCACCTGATTAAAAGCCGCAGGCTCTAATTTTAGAAAGAAAATCAATTTTGTACTTGTACAGGCCGCACTGGCTTTTAAGCCGCAGGTGGCCCACGTTGTAATACGAGATATTCACACAGAAAGATATTACACGTGAGGATTTTTTAACTTTTAATTTAATCTGTATGGTAACAAATACATATTGTGAATGCTTTTTTTCCGAACAGTGCCTAATTTTAATTATGCGTAGGCCTACTGTACGTACCGGTAACACACAAATAACGTTGTGTATGTTTTTTTTACTGAACAGTGCACGAACAACATTCCAATATCTCCTAACGACTGCTAAAAAATATTTACCGGTGTACACACTGCAGCCTACCAGGAAAAGTCATTAATCGCCGTCTTGATCTTCCTCCTGTGCACTAAAACCATCAAAGTCCTCTTCTTCAGTGTCCGAAGTGAACAGCCTCAGGATCTCGTCACTCACTTCAGTCTCTTCGTCGTCGCTCTCACTTGAGCGCACGCGGTCCTCTTCATCACGCAGCAGTCCAGCCTTTCGAAACCCGTTGGTGATGGTGGATGTTTTGACACGGCTCCACGCATTTAGGATCCACTGGCAGACTTGAGTTAAAGATGCTCTTCGCATGCGGCCTGTTTTGGTAAAGGATTTCTCTCCGCTCGTCATCCAATCCTCCCACTCAACGCGCAGTGCCACTTTAAATGCCCAGTTCACGCTGATGTCCAGTGGCTGCAAATACTTAGTGGTACCCCCAGGAATACAGCTGGAATTGAGTTTGTACTCTTGATGGCAGCTTTCACTGAATCTGTGATATGGGCCCTCATGCTGTCCATAACGAGCATTGCTTTTTTTCTGCGAAAGAATCCCCCTGGTCGCTTTGCGTAGCACTCTCTCAGCCAATCCTTCATTAGGCTCTCCATCATCCAACCTTTCTTATTAACTTTCACCACGATTTCTCTTGGGAATTTTTCCTTTGGCATTGTCAGCCGCTTAAAAATCACCATCGGTGGAAGTTTTAGTCCGGATGCTGTACAGCTCAGAACACAAGTAAAATGCGTTCTCTCATGTCCACTGGTTTTCAGTGTGATGGACGAGTCACCTCTTTTATTAACAGTCCGAGTGAGAGGCAGGTCGAACGTCAAAGGTACTTCATCCATATTTATGATCTCATCTGGCCCGATGGAATTCTCCGCTATCTTGGTTTGAGTGAATGTGCGGAAGTTAGCAAGTTTTTCCTCGTAGTCGGGAGGGAGCTGCTGACACAAAGTTGTGCGTGCCCTGACGGACAGGCCTTTTCTTCTCATAAATCTAAAACACCACGATGGCCCACCACTAAAATCTTCGAGTTTCATTTCGGTGGCGATGGCTTTAGCCTTCAGTCTGATCTGCACGGTGGAAACACCGCGGCCGCCCGCTCTCTGCGTGCTAACCCAGTCTTCAAGAACGTTTTCAAGTTCGGGCCATCTGCTATGATTACCTCTGAAAGCTTTTGTCGTCTTTTTGCACTGACTCAGTTCTTCACGCTGGCGTCTCCACCGCCTCACCATCGATTCATTTATGCCAAGATTACGTGCAGCAGCTCGATTACCCTCTTCAACGGCCAGATTGATCGCCTTTAACTTAAAAGCTGCATCATATGCTTTTCTTCGAGCGTTTTCCATGTTGTTGAGGGTGAGTTCAAATGACTGATTTACAATAATGTAATTGTGAAAGTGCGCTTGATTTATCACAAAATTTCATTGGACCTCTGTAAACTACTCCTCAATTTTATTGGTCTACTGTTACGAGGCAAAAAGCTTTTGGCGGGATGTGAAAAAAAAAAAAACATGCATT
This sequence comes from Etheostoma spectabile, assembly GCF_008692095.1. NCBI lineage: Eukaryota > Metazoa > Chordata > Actinopteri > Perciformes > Percidae > Etheostoma > Etheostoma spectabile. Next base: position 75,829 of record NW_022604654.1, on the reverse strand, counting down.
AGCCGCGTCGTAGTACAGGCCGCAGTGTCTAAAGTGTGGGAAAAAAGTAGCGGCTTATAGTCCGGAATTTACGGTAACTCTTCAGCCGGCGGAGACATTTCACTTCAGACACTTGCAGCAACAGATGCTTTGTTAAACATCAGACTGGAAATATATTTACTGCTGGTACAAAGTATATGAATTAGCAGAGGATGGTTTCGATCCATCGACCTCTGGGTTATGGGCCCAGCACGCTTCCGCTGCGCCACTCTGCTCTACTGTGCATGCTCAGGGGCTGGAAAAATAAGCCGAAATATGTCGGTCAAAGGCAGAAAGAAACTGTTCACTTGTGGCCATTAACAACAAAAAGACAAACTTGAAGAATAAAAAAAAATAGTATGCATTGTCATGTTTCCTGTATTGAGTATCATTGTCAAACATAACACCATACCTTTTGACAGCGATAAGTACCCCACTAACACAGAACGTTTAGAGAACGTTAAGGAACGTTAGTTTTTGGTTCTCTAAAGGTTAGTTCGAACCAAAAGCTGAGGTTTAGAGAACGTTCCCTCCTGGTTATAACGTTCCCTGCTGGGATTTGGACCCGGGATCTCCTGTTTACAAGACAGACGCTTTAACCACTAAGCTACAGCGCCTTCTACAGATGAGCCTGTCTTGCAAGAATACAATGAGCTAATGAACACGGTTGCTTCCATCCATCCATCTTCGTCCAGCAGCTCCAGCAGGGGACCCCTATGAACTCCGGCAAATGAAAACAGCTGGACATGTCCTTGAGCGACGCCTCAGGACTCACTGTTGATAGGCAGGCCTACCGAGAACAACAGAAGTCCTATGCAAGGACCTTGAGAGATGAGAGACCCTTTTCCCACAGGTCTGGTAAAATCTAACCTCCATGCCATAAGTCCCCTCATCACAAAGGTCATTAACCACTCCCTCCGGTCAGGCCATGTTCCATCAACACTGAAAACAGCTGTAATCATGCCATTTCTTATGGAAAGCAATGGAAAGCTTAAAACACAGTCCTAATTTAGTCCTCCTCAACATTCAACATAGTGTTTGCTGTGTGGTGTGTCTGTTTTTTAAATATTTCTCTCATGTTAACAGTATTGACCAATACGGTGGGCATTCTAACCTCAGCTGACACACTCACGCCATGCAGGCAGTGTGCAGGAGCCCTAAGCTTCCAAGGTAAGACTGAAGGAATTCATGATAATAAAAACTTTATAATCTTCACACTAAAGTTGCAAAAACACCTCCAACAAAAGGCTTTTATTTGCTTTACATGGACACATGTAATGTTATGGTACAAAACAGCATCACATGTCACTTTAGTGCTCTTGAAAATCAGGCTACATCTTTGTTGCATATGTTAAGTATCACAAACCATGTGGAAACACTTTATTCAGTGATAACCAGGCACTGCTGGGATTTGGACCCAGGATCTCCTGTTTACGAGACAGGCACTTTAACCACTAAGCTACAGCGCCTCCTGCAAATTAGTCCGTCTTGCAAGAATACAATGAGCTAGTGAAAAGGGTTCCTTCCATCCATCTTTGTCCAGCAGCTCCAGCAGGGGACCCCAAACTTTCCTTTGCTGAGCCACATCAACCAGCTCCGACTGGGGGATCCTGAGGCGTTCCCAGGCCAGGTTGGAGATATAATCTCTCCACCTAGTCCAGGGTCTTCCCCGAAGCCTCCTCCCAGCTGGACGTGCCAGGACCAGCTCTCTACGGAGGCCCCCAGGAAGCATCCTTACCTGATGCCCTAACCACCTCAACTGGCTCCTTTCATCGCAAAGGAGCAGCGGCTCTACTCCATACCCCCACCATCCATTGGGTTAGAGATGCCAGCCCCCTCCTGAGGAAACGCATTTTGGCCGCTTCTGACGTCCACTGTTCCCTCCAACATGGAGCTCTTCCAGATTGTTGAAAAGCTCTAGCAGCTGGATGTGCTGCAATACAAAAATGAGCTGGTGACCAGGTCAAGATGCCTCCTGGGGACCTCCCTAGGGAGGTGGTCCAGGCACGTCCAGCTGGGAAGAGGCCCCGGGGAAGACCCAGGACTAGGTGGAGGGATTATATCTCCAACCTGGCCTGGGAATGCCTCAGGATCCCCCAGTCGCTCGAAAAAGGGAATTTTGTCCAGTCCCCTTCTGGAGCTGGTGGACGAAGATGGATGGCTGGAGCCCTGTTCACTAGCTCATTGTATTCTTGCATGACAGGCACACTTGTCACAGGCGCTGTAGCTTAGTGGTTAAAGCGCCTGTCTCGTAAACAGGAGATGCTGGGTCCAAATCCCAGCAGTGTCTGGTTTTCTCTTAGAGTATCTGCACTACAAAGAGTTTATGTATTTGTTTTTGCTGTAGTGATTAACAAGCATTTAATTTTGCCCAGTTGTGACCTGTTGAGGGCAAATAAATATCAAAAGCGAAATGGATTAAACACATTTGTTAATGCTTTTAAACCTTGTTTTGTTGGGGCTGATTGTGGCCCAGGTGTACACCAGTACCCTGTGACATCACTGTTGGGTGGGGTTTCAGGTGCATGTGATGCTGACTGAGGTCAGAGGTGAAATAAACATGAATTTTACCGGCCAAGGCACTTTGGGCGCTGACTGTATGATTTTAACGTCTTCAATGCTGCTGGAATGAAAATTGATGAATTGATTATTTGATATTAGTTGACTATATCGGGACGCAACGGAAGAAAGAATCACCAGGTAGTCATGGATACAAGAATAGGGGACGCAACTCGTAAAGATCTGCATTGCCAATAAACTGTAATTTCTCAAAATATCGTCCTTCTCTATATGCCTTTGCATTTTGGATGCTTTTCTAATGTTTAGATATGGCTACATTCACAAAAAGTACTCAATACTGCACTGTACTCTGTTCAGTTGTTTACACCGAGTTCCTCCAATATGGCCACACATCTGGGTTCACACCCAAGGTGCTGCTGGGATTTGAACCCAGGATCTCCTGTTTACTAGACAGGCACTTTAACCAACTAAGCCACAGCACCTCAACAAGAGGCAACCCTGTTAAGTCTTAATTTGTCTTTTACCTTGTATAAGCTAAACATACAGTATACTGACTGGCAGTATTGGGAGTAACGGCTTAGCTCGCCTAGGCTTGGCGGATCAATCCTATCCAGTCAGTCTGCAGAAGAGGTATGAGTACCTGGCAGGTCTCTCCCTTCAGCAGTTTGAGAACGCCAGCCCACTCCTTCTCATTGGTGCTGATCATCCACATCTCACCCCCATAGAGCCAGTGAAGCTCAGTCCACCAGGTGGACCAGTCACTATTCGAACCAGACTGGGGGGGAACGTTTCAGGGCCCAGCACGTATCGTGGAGCAACAGCTATGGCCGCAACAGTACTTTCTGATGTCCACTGTTCCTTCCAACATGGAGCTTTTCCAGATTGTTGAGAATCTCTAGCAGCTGGATGTGCTGCCATACAAAATGAGAAAGTGGTAACCAAGACCAGGAGGCAGTAAGTATGCTTGAAGAGAAGACTACGCGTGTGGAGGTGGACAGAATACTCCGCTATGCTGTAACAGTTTCCCTAACTCACCCGGCAAGATTTTTTCAGCTCAGAAGCGTATTTATCTCCAAAACAAGTAATGTTTTTATCTGTAAAACTTAAAACGGGGACACTAGACTTAGAGCTGTTCTCATTAGGGGCTCCCTCCCCCCAAGGTCTGATCCTAGACTCCCCCATGCTGCTACTTCCTACTACACCTCAGAGGGGAATGTTTCAAGATAGAAAGTCCTAATATTTCAAGATAAAGTGTCCTAATATTTCAAGATAAAAAGTCTTAATATTTCAAAATAGAAAGTCCTAATAGTCCTAATATTTCAAGATAGAAAGTCTCAATATTTCATAATGTTGTAATGTTTACTGAACTACTGACAGCTTTTGCTTTATTGCTTCAGGCTTGTTTCTGCAACAGCTCCTTAAGAATCAGATGCAATAAAACTATTAAGGACATATTTTCCTTTGACATTGATGCAGTATTAAACGAGATCTCTGCAGTCGGCAGAAACAAGCTACAGTGGAAGTTAATAGGATAATTGTCCAGCTTGTATTTACGTTCATAAAGTCTTCGTTTTGCTGCTGACAGACTTAGATTAATATTCTAAGTGTCTGACAACATTATGGAAAGGATTTCTAAGGAGGTCAACCTTTCTGTTGAAGATTATATCCTTTTTAAAACATAAAAGTCCACGAAATTGCATTTGCTAACCCACCAGACTCCAAGTAAATAATCAGGGATTTTAGCATCGTAAAATACGGCTTTTGAAACATCTCTGAGCACCGCTGGCTCTGGCTGCCTTGAGCCTGCGTGTGTAGGGTGTGCGACCATCGGCTACGTTTTGTCAGTATATTCTTTCTTTCATTCCAATTTCGGGTCTGTCAGTCACAGTGAAATCCAGGGACATTTCCGGGGACAGATCCAGCCGGGGACAGGTCACCAAAATCGGGGACTGTCCCCGGAAACAGGGCACGTCTGGTCACCCTAAGGTAAGGGAATGTACTGTTGAAAGTCAGTGTGCAAATGTGTGCTGATGATTGTGTAACCCTTGCAAGTGACTTATCTTATCACCCCCCCCCCCCCAAGCTACACCACCACAAAAAACAAAAAAAACAACATCCCTAATATCGAACCTACGCTTCCAGTGGAGACTGCGACCTGAACGCAGCACCTTGGACCGCTCAGCCATCCTGACTGAATAATCCAACGTGTAGTAGGATCTCTCACAGAAATAATAATATGGTAAGTCAACTATGTCATGATATAGTAGGTTCTCAGTCATCCAGGTCATACTTATCAAAGGAAGGTTTCCCTATTGTCAGCCCAAATATATGGGTTTATGGAGACACAGAAAAAAGTTACCAGTGTGGAAATGTGCTTGACAATGGCAATACATTGCGCGGGATGTGAAGGCATCTTACTGACTCTGTACCCCAATGTGCAATTCAGGCTAAATCCTGTGGTGGGAATCAAGATCCACCAATGTTTCTGTCCAAAATGTCCACCTGTGTCCAGACATGTCCCAACTAGATGGGAAATAGACTGACATTTGGGTCAACATTGTGGAAATATCCTCAATATGTTAAACTAAGTCTAAATTTGGAGCTCTTTTAAGTTAACGTGAAGTACAGGTCACAGCTCAACATGCCACCACCAACATACTGTTTTCAGTCAAACATCCAAGAATATTTTACCCGTTAGCCTAGATGTGGACAGTGTAGAGGTTGATTGTTTTATTTCACCAGTACTCTGGCTTAAAACCAGGTTCCACCGAGACTTGAACTCGGATCGCTGGATTCAAAGTCCAGAGTGCTCACCATTACACCATGGAACCACTGTTCTGAAAGGCAACATTGGTTTGCCAGGCAGCTTCTTCCATAATATTAACACTTATGCTATTGAAGGCATACAACAATTACTGGCTAGCTTAAGTCATTTAGTAAGCTAAGCGTTCACACAGGATGTGGAACAAGGCAAGTCAAGAATATGTTTTAAAGCTCTTTCCACAAACAATGAATACAGCAGTAGATAGGTCTACTGTGTACACATGGTAACTTTACTTTAATGCAGATGCTCACAAAAGGGGCGGCTGTACTTTCAATTCAGTATCCTGCTCAAATTAATATCCACTACAATGTAGAGAATAGCTGAGTTCAAGCTTCCCAATAACATGTCTCTGAAATTAGTTCTAGAAGGAAACAATTCATGTAAGAAGTGGGATTTGAATCCAAGCCCCCAGTGGAGACTGCGACCTGAACGCAGCGCCTTGGAACGCTCAGCCACCCTATCTTTATCTTGTTTATCCTTATCTTCTTTAATAGTTTTTAAAATAAATTAATTCATAAAAATATGACTAACATGTGATTATTTTTAATGTATATTAATAAATAATGTTACAAGTATATGGCTAAGTAAGCAATAAAACCTTTAAATAAGCCCTTCTTGTTTTTTTTTGTTATGTCTCGGCAAGAAGTATTATGCTTTTGGGTCGGCTGTCCATCTCTACATCAGAATCAGAAATACTTGATTGATCCGTGAAGGGAAACTCTGGAAGAGACTGCTTCTTTGAGCCAGTAACCTAAGGATTAGGGCTGCACGATTATGGCCAAAATGATAATCGCGATTATTTTGATCAAAATTTTGATCGCGATTATTCTCACGATTATTTGTTGATTTTAACCAAAACAAATTTTATTGTCACATAGGCTATTTATAACTGCGAGAGGGAGTGTGATGGACGCTACTCACAGAGAGACGGCTGATCATTATGAACGGGTCCAGCACGGGTCGAACGGCGGATACACACGGCGTGTGTATTAAACGTCTGTATCTTCACTGCGCTGCATTTTTATGAACTATGATATTCTGGCCATGGGTCACATCTCTGGCTCAGGTCCAACAGGCTCCGTCTCACGCTGTTACTCTACGGACTGAAGTTAGTTGCATTCAAAAACTTCTTCTGTGTTCTTCGCCGTAGTGGCCGCGATAACAGTTACCCGCGGAAACACTGGTACAAATACAGGTTTAACCCCTCATACTTAACAATATACAGCTGTGTTAATGAAAATTAAAACTGTAGACAAATATCTGAAGTGTGGACCGGCGGCCGCTGTGTGGCGGGGCGCGGAGAGTAAGAGGAGAGAGAGTAGGACGAGAGAGCGTAGAAAGATCCAACACAGGCACGGCTTTTCCACCACCTTGGAGTAGACCAGGGAGGCTGAGCAGAGTGATACGCAAGTTGCAAGGTCTACAAAATGTTAAACTTTGCCACCCGTAAGCTGTTAGAACCTTTGTTGCCACCTTCCCTCAAAATGTGAATCACAGAAGTTTCCATCCCTTGAGCCCCAACAGCAGAGCAGAGTGGCGCAGCGGAAGCGTGCTGGGCCCATAACCCAGAGGTCGATGGATCGAAACCATCCTCTGCTAAATCTCATCATTTGTATCAGCACTAAGTCTATTTCCAGTCTGTGGATGTTGAGCAAAGTAAGTGTCTGGGATGTAAGGTTTCCATCTGCTGAAGAGTAAACCTAATAGCTTGTCCAGTTTATTTCATCTATAAAATGGAAACTACAGTGCTCATACCTGCTGTAACACCTCTAAAAACTGGAGCATAATACTATAAACATACTACAGTTTAAGTACATAAATACAGTAAAATAGAGACTGTAAAACATGTGCATTTAAAGTGCTTGTTGTGCTGTCTGATAGTCTGAGGTATAAAAGAAAGAGCACACCTCTTAGTTTGTGTAACAGGAGATCTTAGTCTACCACTACGTTCTATAACCCTACCAGTCAGATTACCACAGGAGGTAATATCTGTTGCAGCTCTTTTAAAGACTCTACCATAATACCTGCTGGAGATGCCAGGTCCTCATACATGTAAAGCATGAGCTCTACCACTGAGCTACATCCCCTGAAGATTTTCAGTTTTTTAAAACTGTTTTCTGAGATTGACTTAGACTTATCTTTATTAATTCTTATACTTACTTAGGGTGCTTTAGGTAACTGCCTTCCAAGCACTTGACCTGGGTTTGATTCCCAGCCTTTGCAGTAGTTTTTGTTGAGTGATATTACTTACTCTATTTGTCAAGAAGTAACCAGAAAGGTTACTTGCCCAACCTGGTTTAATACAATATTAGATCTCTGTTATGGTACAAATAAGGCAGTATATCAATCAATCAAGCTTCCTCCATAAGGATCCACAGACTGAGGCAGTCTACTACAATTTGCACTTTCTACTCCTTACATTTTACAAAATTGGCTTGTTACTTTAGTTTTGTACTAAAAGCCGTATATAAGGTGTGATTGTGAGAGAAAAGAACAAGAGACTAGTTGTCCGGAGGATAATCAACTGAGATTGTGTGCGTCTTTGAGAACTGTAAGTCCTAGAACTGATGTTGTCAGTTCATTTAAGCCTGTTGTTGTATTGGTCTGTAGTTCTGGCAAATTTAAAAGTTAGCTTGTTTGTGTTCTTCACCTGTTACCTAGGTTACACCTGTTAGCTAGCTTACACCTGCCTGATTCGATATAATGGCCATTGTTAAATGTCCTTGCTCATTAAGCCAAATCTGGTCTTTACACTTCTGCAGAAGACCATAGAGCAGCCCAAAGATAACCCAAGTGGGAATTCTTCCGTGGTAGGGTTTAGTTAATAACGCACATGATATTGATAAGATACATGAAAGTTTGGAAAATCTGACCGCCGTCATGTTTGCAGGGTTCAGCGATTTTCCTAAAACCTTGTGAGCTATGCGTAACATGTTACTTTAGCACCAGATGGGTCTAGATTTACTGTTAGCAGCTCAGGGGGGGGCCACTGCCATGTATTAGGTGATCAATGCTGCGCATTAATCCCAGACATTGAAGGTAACCTCACTGACACCGTCCATCAGCTAAACCACCTCGCCACTAGTCTTAGGGCTCAAATGTCCCTCACACTGTTTTTAGGTGTCTGGGGCGCTTGGATATTTGGGGAGGGGTGGAAGGCTTGGATGGGGAATATTGTGGTTCCAGTAATCTCTGTGATCTGTTTCTGTTTTGAAGCATTTGTTGTATTATCCCATTAATATGAATGATTATTTTCTTTGTTTACTTTTGAAAGGGTTCAGTATCAGGCAGTGCAAGTAAATGATGATGATCTTGGTCTGTTTGATCTGCCCACCTACAAAGACGACGAATTTAACTCAGACTCAGCTTCCAAATTTCAGTAGTTCCTGATTCATAAATTCCATTTTACTTCTCATCTTTCTTTTAGACTAAGATGTAGTGGTAGCTTGAACTAAGAGGTTTAAATTCATCACAAAAAAACATTTTTTTTTTTTGTCTTTTCAGTAATTTTCAATTGTGTTGTGATTAGTATGTAATCAAAAGGGGGGAATGTAATGGGAAAATTACATGTAACCAATGATTTTCATATTAATTATTCATAATAATATCTTCAATGCCTCTCAGAGTATTTGGTTCCTGTATCTGTCCTCAGTGTGATCTCTTTGTAGGAGACAACTGGATATGTTATGACTTTGCATTTTCCCAATGAGGATAGATGACGTGGAGCCTGACAGAAACAGTTGCCTAGAACGGTGTTTATCATAGCAGGTCCCAGGTCGAGACCAGAGCCTATCCAAGAGACAAGATGTCCTTTTTTAACTAAGATAGAATGACCGGTCAAGACACTTGGACACACAGGGACAGATTCAGAAATACGTAAGAGCTCCAACTGTCTGCCTGAGGTCCACTGATTGTTATGTTTGAGATTAAACTGGTTTCCAAACAAGGGCTGGTTTTCCTCTGGGGGCACTGCATATAAAGAAGTGTATTACTGATTGTATTTACCAGAATGTGTAATGTCACCTTGTTACTCTGTTGCATTGTGAACTGCCATTCTCGTCATTTTGTTTGATTGTTCTCTCGAGAAAATAATTAAACTCTTTCACCGAATATCCAAACTTTTAATCCAGTCTCTAGCCTGTCTTTATTTTTGTTTCAACAAGGTCTCTTCTTCATTTTACAAATTCCTCCCTCGCTGAACAGAAACTTCCACAACAAACTATAGCGCAGCATATCTCCACCAGACGCCATGTAATTAATCACTACTTTTAGCATGTATAGAGCAGCATATCTCCACCAGACTCCATGTAAATAATCACTTTTTTTAGCGTGTGTGGAGCAGCATATCTCCACCAGACTCCATGTAAATAATCACTTTTTTTAGCGTGTATGGAGCAGCATGCGCATGGGAACTAGGGTCCAGGTAAAAAAAAGGAAAATCCAGAACTGACTCTGAATCAGCTGATAGTTGCGCTCTGTTGTGCTCCGTCACATCTTAGAGGAAAGAAGAGACGCAACATTACAGCTCGTCCTCTTCCTCCTCCTCTTGTTGGTCTTCTGGTCTTCCTTGTGGAAGACTTTTCCATCGGCCTGCTTCCTCCAGCTCAGCTTGATGTTGTGGTCCAGCCCCTGGGCCCTCAGCTTCTGTTGGAGCTGAGACACATATCTTATTAGATTAGTTCTTCATGAAGGTAAAACAGTAGAAAACATGATGTACCTGCTCCAACATGGCCGCCATCACAACAGGGTCAGTCAGATTCACATCCCCCTTCTTCTCAAACTTCACTTTTATCACTTTCTTTGAACAGGAACTAGTTTGGAAAGATCAAGAAACTTTATGAGTTCAAACATGACTTTACATCTCAAATATACAGCTCAATGTCAACGGAAGAAGTTTCTGGAGAACATCAACGCAGATCAGGTTTTAAAAGTTGGAACATTCAATGACTGCCAATGACAAGGAGTATGAACCTGCATACAAGCAGGCAGACCCACTGGACCGAGGGTCCTGGTGGTGTAGACCTGCTCCATCTGTAGAGTGTAGAGTGGTCTAGACCCGCTCTATCTGTAGATTATTATTTCTGGTTACCTACAGAATATATTTTGACTCTTGTATGTAATTCAAAAAAGATCTAAACATGATAGAATTTTTCAGTTCGTCATTTCAGATGTCCAGCAGCTGATGAGACAGCACTCAGCCCTGTAGGGACACACACATACACACACCCACACACACACACACACACACACCACACACACACCACACAGCAGATTTAATATGTTATACTATACATTATATTAACTGTTTAATCTGTTAAAGGAAGTTACACTCTGAACACCACGGATGAAGACCAAGCGTGTTACATGACGCTAAAGGAGATGACCAAGCGTCAATAACAACGCCAAAGGCACCTGAACAAGCGTCTGTATTTAGGAGATGGAAGTGAGAATGTTTTGGGAAAACAGATTAATTGTTTGAAAAACTTTAGATTTTTTAGATCATCACAATACGTTTATACGATGCCCCCCAATACAGAAAAGGTAACCCTAACCCTCACTATTTCAATTAATAGTTTATTGTTTTGATTTTAAGATGGATTTTGATATTTATGTACCTTAAGTTATAGGTTGATCATTTAAAAGTATTAAGGTAAATAAGGGCATGCTAATCCATAATGCGCCAGTAGGGGGCAGTAGGAGCCCCCGGTTCCCTTCATCATCCAGCTGAATGGAGACAGAACATGTCGTCCTGTCTCACTGCTTTCTGTCCACTCTGTCCTGCAGGTACAGGGTTATCTCCATAACCAAGCCAAGAGGGTACCCAGTACATACGCATAACACATGGGGGGGGGGGGCAAAGCTAGCCGCCTGTGAATAAAACAAAGCAGGCCTGTCCCCCTGTTGAATGTGAAGAATACGTCTACTGGATACACAGATCATGTTGTTGTTGTACACAAAACTTCATTCATGTTTTGAACAAAAACTTATCTTTTACTGTACATTTGACTTATCATCTACAAAACAATATCTATTGTGTGTAGCAAATATTACAACTTATTGAGTAGACCGTTTTTCTAGTTAAATGGACTTATTGAAGACGATGGTATCTTTGATAAACTACATACAACAGCTATTTTAGGCTTCAGAGCATGCAAGTAATAAAGAGAACTATAAAGCACATATTTCATATTTCTGTAACGAGTGGTTACTAAAATCCTCTCATCTGCTAAATGGTACACCATAGACAGCATGTTACACAGTCACACTTCATTGCCTTTAGTTGTACACATTTGTATTTACCTCCGCAGACCACACCAGCATCCTCAGTGTGATCACAGTTGTGGGATCCAACCAAATTGTGGCTGCACTCGCTGAGCTTTGATTCTCTGCCATTGCAATTGACATTATCCAACCAGATGGGCCCACTGCCCTGTCCAAAGTGTGCACTTTGTGGTGCTGACATGGCCCTGCCACAGCCCAGCTGTCTACACACCACCTGAGCATCAACCAGGTCCCAGGAATCGTCACACACCGTCCCCCACTGTCCACGTAGGAAGATCTCTACTCTGCCAGAACAGGAGCTGTTTCCTCCATTGGCCAGATGGACCTGCCCCTCAACTGCTGTGCTGTTGCCTGCAGTTGGGTTTGTAGTTTCAATTTGACTGGTGGTGAAGTTCTTAGGTGGCGGACGAGGTGTGGTTGGTAAAACTGTGCTGTTGGGTTCTGGTTGAACTGAAAGAAAAATTTCTGTGAACTCACATGACAACTACAGCCTTTACTGCCATCAGCATTACAGTAATTACGGAAAGCTTATCTTTCTTTATAACCAGTAGGCAATTTGAGGGAATATTCCATCCCCCTTGTTAGCAAAATGACCCAAAAGCCCCTTGTTTACCTGACATCCCCACGCTCCATCCCCTAGTAGCAGACACATGTCAGGGGCTAAAGGGTTGTTGAGTTGAATGTGTTAGTTTAGTCTTCCTGACGCATTGATCGTTTATCTGACTGAGGATTATGGAAGTTAGAATCTATGGCCACGACCATGGCTCTAAAATATCAGTAGCATAACTGTGCTGTGTATGATAAATCTATAGCGCTGTTTGTAATGTTGAAGTAGCGGACAGATTTGTAATCATGACTTTTTTTTCTGAGTTCCACCCTAGTCTTGGTTCTATAATACTCTCTAAACTATATAGCTAGCAGCGGGTGAATAAAACAAAGCAGGCCTGTCCCCCTGTTGAATGTGAAGACTACGTCTACTGGATATACAGATCATGTTGTTGTGCACAAAACTTCATTCATGTTTTTAATACAAACTTATCTTTTACTGTACATTTGACTTATCATCTACAAAACAATATCTATTGTTTGTAGCAAATATTAAAACTTACTGAATAGACCGTTTTTCTAGTTAAATGGACTTCTTGAAGACGATGCTGTCTTTGAAAAACTACACACAACAGCTATTTTAGGCTACAGAGCATGCAAGTAATTAAGAGAACTATAAAGCACATTTTTTATATTTCTGTAACAAGTGGTTACTAAAATCCTCTCATCTGCTAAATGGTACACCATAGACAGCATGTTACACAGTGAGACTTCATTGCCTTTAGTTGTACACATTTGTATTTACCTTCGCAGACCACACCAGCATCCTCATTGTGATTACAGTCGTGCAATCCAACCCCCCTGTGGCTGCACTCGCTGAGCTTTGATTCGCTGCCTGTGCAATTGACATTATCCAACCAGATGGGCCCACTGCCCTGTCCAAAGCGTGCACTTTGTGGTGCTGACATGGCCCTGCCACAGCCCAGCTGTCTACACACCACCTGAGCATCAACCAGGTCCCAGGAATCGTCACAAACCGTCCCCCACTGTCCACGTAGGAAGATCTCTACTCTGCCAGAACAGGAGCTGTTTCCTCCATTGGCCAGATGGACCGGCCCCTCAACGGCTGTGCTGTTGGGTTCTGGTTGAATTGAAAAAAAAGTCTCTGTGAACTCACATGACAACTACAGCCTTTAACTGCCATCAGCAGTACAGTAATTAGGTAAAGCTTAACTTTCTTTATAACCAGTAGGATATTTGAGGGAATATTCCATCCCCCTGGTTAGCAAAAGGACCCAAATGCCCCTTGTTTACCTGTCATCCCCACTCTCCATCCCCTAGTAGCAGACAAATGTCAGGGGCAGAGGGGTTGTTGAGTTGAATGTGTTAGTTTAGTCTTCTTGACGCATTGTTCGTTTATCTGACTGAGGATTGTGCAAGTTAGAATCTATGGCCACGACCATGGCTCTAAAATATCAGTAGCCTAACTGTGCTGTGTATGATAAATCTATAGCGCTGTTTGTAATGTTGAAGTAGCGGACAGATTTGTCATCATGACTTTTTGTTCTGAGTTCCACCCTAGTCTTGGTTCTATAATACTCTCTAAACTATATAGCTAGCAGCGGGTGAATAAAACAAAGCAGGCCTGTCCCCTGTTGAATGTGAAGACTACGTCTACTGGATATACAGATCATGTTGTTGTGCACAAAACTTCATTCATGTTTTTAATACAAACTTATCTTTTACTGTACATTTGACTTATCATCTACAAAACAATATCTATTGTTTGTAGCAAATATTAAAACTTACTGAATAGACCGTTTTTCTAGTTAAATGGACTTCTTGAAGACGATGCTATCTTTGAAAAACTACACACAACAGCTATTTTAGGCTACAGAGCATGTACGTAATAAAGATAACTATAAAGCACATTTTTTATATTTCTGTAACAAGTGGTTACTAAAATCCTCTCATCTGCTAAATGGTACACCATTGACAGCATGTTACACAGTGAGACTTCATTACCTTTAGTTGTACACATTTGTATTTACCTTCGCAGACCACACCAGCATCCTCATTGTGATTACAGTCGTGGGATCCAACCCCCCTGTGGCTGCACTCGCTGAGCTTTAATTCGCTGCCTGTGCAATTGACATTATCCAACCAGATGGGCCCACTGCCCTGTCCAAAGCGTGCACTTTGTGGTGCTGACATGGCCCTGCCACAGCCCAGCTGTCTACACACCACCTGAGCATCAACCAGGTCCCAGGAATCGTCACAAACTGTCCCCCACTGTCCACGAAGGAAGATCGCTACTCTGCCAGAACAGGAGCTGTTTCCTCCATTGGCCAGATGGACCTGCCCCTCAACTGCTGTGCTGTTGGGTTCTGGTTGAACTGAAAGAAAAGTCTCTGTGAACTCACATGACAACTACAGCCTTTACTGCCATCAGCATTACAGTATTTAGAGAAGGCTTAACTTTCTTTATAACCAGTAGGCAATTTGAGGGAATATGCCATCCCCTTGTTAGCAAAATGACCCAAATGCCCCTTGTTTACCTGTCATCCCCACGCTCCATCCCCTAGTAGCAGACAAATGTCAGGGGCAGAGGGGTTGTTGAGTTGAATGTGTTAGTTTAGTCTTCCTGACGCATTGATCGTTTATCTGACTGAGGATTGTGCAAGGTAGAATCTATGGCCACGACCCTGGCTCTAAGACAGCTAGAATGTTTCATTTTATGTCATGGTGCTGTCATAAAAATGGCATCTAATATTTAAGTAAATGTAACAATGAAATCTCTTCAGTTAATCACCAGAATAGAAACATGCAACGTTGAAAGTACCCACAATAAAAATCTATTTACATTAAGGTGTTGGTCTTTTCAAAAGGGAAAGTACAATTACACCGTAATATGTGTTATAATAAAATGACATTGTTTTCCGCTTATGCCTTGAAGACATTTTGTATAATCTGTTGAATGCCCATCCCCAAGTTCTAACCTATATGGTGGTCTTTCATTGAACATATTAGAAGAGAGAAGTGTCAACCTGGGAAAAATTGTATTTGACTGTATTTAGAAGTAACATGTTTACCCCAAGATGTAAGACTGTTTACCTGAAACGCCTTCTGAAAAACTCAGAATGAGGAGCCACAACAAACCCCCGGGCACCCCCATTATGGACCACATCCACAGCAACTTGCTGGAAAAGACCAAAGAGATGTCTTAAAACCCTATTTTCAAATGATGCAGCCATGCACTACTTTGTCAGTATTTGTACTTACATTAGAAAGACTGTGTCAGAATCCAGACGTTGGTGAAAAGTTAAAAGTGAAACTCTCCCAGCAAATGAAAGGATTTATAGGTCGGTTTGTGTGTTCAAAGGACCATACAAAGCAATGGCTGGTGAAACACATAAAACGGTCAGTGTGAGTACTGATTACATCAAAAGAGTTACTTTTTAATCAAAACAAGACAAAATTAAGATAAAATCAATACATTTTATGGTAGGCTACCATAATCAATCTCAGGTTAGTTGTAAAACATAATGGAGACATTTTGATCTTGATAAGTTTGTACATGCTAACATTATTGTGTCTTGGCAAGCCCATTCATGACCACCTTTTGTCAACAGTAGTGATTGAAATATCAGAGAGTACATCGAGTTAATTACGGATCTTGTAAAAAAGTATTTTGACCAAATAATCTTGACTCAAGGTCTACTTACTTGCTTTTTTTAGACCAGGTGGACAATGACTTAAAATCAGTTTTTCAAATAAAACTCGAAGAAGAAGTATGGACATGCAGCCATAAAGGGATTCCCTTGATGTAACATCAGGTGAATCTTGTCGTCATGCCTGACATGAACTGGCACTCTACATCTCATGAAGTCATTATTACTGTATAGCATGCATGTGTTGGACCCCATCTCATGTTTCTACATTATGTATTTCTCTGACTTTGATAAGTTTTGGTTTTTTTTCATCAAACGAGTTTCTTTGCACCGCTCAGAATACAGAGTACTCTAGAAGTACACTAGAAATTGATGGCCTTTCTCACAATCTCAATTTGATTTGTGGTGTTCTATTACACAAGTGTGTCACTTCTTATAATTATTTACTGGAATAATAATATTTACTGTGGCCTTTCCCTTTATTCTTTGTCTAATATATTTCTAAACTCACTTCTCCTTTAGTGTTTCATTACTCCAAAGAAAAGTTTGACCCAGTTCTTTGTTCTATAACAAGACAAGAGTGCTGATAATATTTTACATATGGCACTTTATGCCAGTAAGTGTATGTGCACTAGCAGTATGCTACAAATCAATCAAACACTTTCTTGAAAGGTTGGGCATCATTCAAAAAGAAAGCTTAATACAGCTTTCAGTCACACAGGTAGAAACATTACTAAGAAAGCATATTTGGTTTGTTTACCTCTCAGAATGTATCTGAGTACTAGTTATTAGTAGTGTAGTGACTATGACCAGTACTTAGTTGCTAATTTGGATTATTGTTTCTAACAATTATTGTTTCTAACATGTAATCAGACTAACAATGTCCAGTCCTTTTCAGTAGTTTGAATTTAAGGCAGTTATTTTCTGTAGCCTTACAATGTCCACTTAACTCAAATAAAGTCCAAAAAAACATAACATAATCCGAGCACAGATAAAAACTGTTGTCTTTTTCAATTAACACCACCTGTTTGCATCAATAGAGGAACTTAAATTACCCAAGGTCAGCCTTGGCCTTGACAAAACAATGCAATACATTGCCCCCTGTGGCTTGGAGGAAACCCACTAGTATGGCTCCTACAAGTAGAGTACTAGCTCAAACACTTCACTGATAAAATCAAATAATCTCTTGACCAGGGTCCTTGCTGTGTTATGGAAGTTTCTGTTGTAGAACTGTTTTTGAGAGTGAAACAAAAATAGGAGTGTTGAGAACTAAAACTAAATTTTGGTCTTTGTATTTTAATTATACCTGCAGGTATAAGGATAACAATTTCACACAGCACAGCAGCACAATGTAGAAAAGTCTTTCACGAGATATAAGAAAAAACGGGGTTATATACTGTACATCCCAGAGCGTAATGAGCCCCCCTTTGTTAACATGACTCAGCATTTCTGATAGCCAATCTAACCTCTTTAGAGACACTTGAAAATCCATCCTTTTCTCGCCTACATTTTTACCCCCAAAAAAGTGCTGCAGTTTCCACATGCTTTTGCCCTCTGGGATGACCCTGAGGTCATTGGGAAGTTAACACTCTCAACTTTTTGTTTCTAGTGGCATTGTGACACTAGGCCTTACTGACACAGAGCTACAGAGGTTAGAACAGAGAATTTCTATTTCCGTCCAAGTAAATCATCTGTAAAATGATGAAAAAACACTGATGTAAGCATATTACATAGGCTACATACAAAAATAGTACCCTAGCCACATGTCTCAACTTAAAACAAAAAAAATCCAGAAAAAAATGACTTGGAACAAAATGGATTTTATATGAATTTATTTCTACAGATATGTCTGTGGGATTTTCTCTTTTCCTTTCAGAAAAAAAGCCCAATACAAAACTTCTCAAATTAAAAAACACAAAAATTAAAAAACACATCCACATCACTCACACAGATACCTGAAATAACTACATGCATAAATTTATAGGAATAAGTTATTATAAATTTATGAAATGGTGAAATGCCATAAGAAGGCCATATTTTTGCTTTGACACAGCTGGAGCCATCACAGGGTTAAAATTTTCTGGTCATGTTTGGGATCAATCAACTTGTCTTCTGATTGGCTACACAGGGAGGCTGGTTTTATAATGTTTGATTCTAACTGGTTGGAATAGCTGTCAATCTTTCCCAGGTCCCTCCTCTTTAAACACTGCGACTTGATTGGATTCCATAAGGGATAACTCAGGTTCCAGTAGACGGATTGGCTGAAAAAATGTCACTCAATTTCTTAGGCTTCGGGCTATTCTGCTGTGTAAAAAGATACAATGTGGCAGCTTCAGGACAGACGGCAGGAGCAATCAAAATCCAAAAATGATGGACTGTTCAGCTTTGTTTACGAGGAAACTCGGCCAGAATTTAAAAGATTGTGAGGGGACCAGCTCGTTTTGGTTTAAAAGGATTGGATGTACTTATTCTTTGAACTGTTGGCTATGTAGGAAAAAAAAGTTATTTATTTCTGTCAGAGTAAGAAAATATTTTGTCAATGTTTCGGGTCCTGTAATGTGACTTCTGACAGATACTGCTTCATTTGTTCTGTTGTTGTCTGCTGATATCAGACAGGGGGACTTACGTTCTGCTGTAAGAAATTTTTCCTCGGGTAACATGCAGGAAACTCATCCACAAACAGCAGAACATGTACCTTCAAAAGACATTGATTATGCTAATGATTACATGCACTGTTGGCAGTGGTTGTTGTTTTTGTTTAGCATTGCAGAAATACAATTGTATTGTTCAAGTAGTTTTGAGCTGAGCTAAAAAAACAGCTTTAGTTGCTGGGTCCTGGGTCGGGTAACATGTTTGTTAATGAAACTTGCCCACATACACAGCAGAACAAATAGCAATATATAGTAATATGCAGACTATGATTATTCTTATGATGATGATGACATCTCACAAATGTGCATAGATGGTATTTTATTAGGATGAAATTGACAAAAGGTTTGTGAAGAAGGGTAAGTGAATCAGACTTGTAGGAGGAAACCTCATAGATGAAAGTGAGATTCAGGATAAGAATGGAAAAATGTTTTTGCATAAGGCCCACTAAGCCCTAGCAGGGTCTGAATGCTAACTTTGCATTAAAGTGTCCACATTTACCAAATGACACATAATGACAACATTCATGAACACTCAATGACTCCTTCATGTTCATGACAGGGGTCTTGTCATAATAATGATGGTGTCATGCCAGTCTTCTGCCCACCCTGTAAATAGTGTTACCCATAGTCTTTTATCTCAGAATATTTCTTACAACAACATTGCCCCAAAATAACTTGGATGCATGGATGTTTTATGGAACACAAGTAACGTTCTTTAATGTGAAAAAGCTGAAATCAAGAGAGGATGGCTTCTACAAATGGAGAATGATCCTAAACATACCGCAAAATCCACGGTGGATTACATCAAGAGGCGTAAACTGAAGGTTTTTCCATGGCCTTCACAATCTCCTGACCACAACATAATTGAAAGTCTATGGATAGACCTTAAAAGAGCAGAAATCTCAAAGAACTGTAAGACTTTTTGAAGGAAGAATGGGTGAAGATACCTCAAACAAGAATGGAAAGTTTCTTGGCGGGCTACAAGAAGCGATACAAGCTGTGACACTCACCAAAGGGGGCAGTACAAAGTATTAACTCTGCAGGGTGCCCAAACTTTCGCAGACCCCATTTTTTTGTTTTCTGTTATTTGAAAGTTTAAATGATGGAAATAAAATCTAACTTTTGTGACATATAATACGTATGTCTAATCTGTCATTTAATGCCTTCTTCATGCAAATTAATGCAATTTTTACCTGGGTGCCCAAACTTTCAAACCCCACTGTATATAGATGGAGGCCTGAGAATGAGAAGAAGAAAGGGAACTGCTGTAAAACAACCTTTGAAAATTTGCCATCAAACAAACCAATGACTAAATGCCTTTTTTGGCAGCTACATTGGAGCTCATAAACTGTTGGGCAACATCACAAACAACTGATCACATTTCCCATGATTGCTAGACCCCTGTAATAAATTGGCATAACCAAAGTTATTACAAATCATCCTGAGGGAAAAAAGAATTTGGCAACAGTACATCCAATAGTTGGACCATGAATGTTAGTAAACCATTTTATGACAATTGATCTAACAGATCAATAAATATCACTGATATATTTCAGTCGGGGCCAAATTCGTAGACTAACCCATCGACAATGCCATCCCAAAATAAAAAAAAGAACTGAAAATCATTAAGTTATTAATGAACACCCACCTTGTCAGCAGTGTTTGTTTGTGATCATCCTTCTCTTGCATCTCCAAATAAACAGACTGCTGTTCACTGGGTCTAGTTCCAAATATATCAATGCTTTTGTGTGTTTGGGTTTCCATGTGTCAGAGTGACAGATGGAAGCAGAAGGTGTTTTGCATGATTTAAAACAAATTCATGATGACTCTTGACTGTAAATAAAGTAGGCAAATTTTCCTCACATCTTTTCAGGACACAGTGTCAGCAGTAGAACAAAACCATTGATAGTGATCTAGGAAGTCATAGGGGGCCATAGTGTAGTAGCAGATCAGAAAGGTATTTTGGACCTAAACCGTTTTGTGATTTATAAACTAATAAAAGTATTTTGAAATCCATTATTTGGAGCTCATAAACTGTTGGGCAACATCACAAACAACTGATCACATTTTCCCATGATTGCTAGACGCCTGTAATAACTTGGGATAACCAAAGTTATTACAAATTATCCTTAACTGACTAAGTGCATTGTACAAATTAACGACTGGATGTGTCAGAACTTTCTGAAATTAAATGAAGAAAAACGGAGGTGGTGTTTTGGAGCAAAAGAGGAACGATTAAAAGTCTGCGCTCAGCTTCAAGCTGGGGGTGGCAGTAGCTCAGTTAGGGAGTTGGGTGGGAACCGGAGGGTCACTGGTTCAAATCCCCGTATGGACCCAAAAAGTTGGGAGCGTGGATTGGTGGCTGGAGAGATGCCAGTTCACCTCCTGGGCACTGCCAGGTGCCCTTGAGCAAGGCACCGTACCCCCCGCTCAGGGCGTGGTTCAGCTGGCAGCCCACTCATCTGACATCTCTCCATGTATAGTGCATGTATACCTGAGCATGTGTATTTCAGGCCTGTGTGTGAGTACTAACAAAAAGTGTGTACACAAGTGCAGTACAGTAATTCCCATTGGGGACTAATAACAAATTATCTTTATCTTATCTTTATCTTTAAACAACAATGTTAAAACAACAGACAAAGCCAGAATCTTGGTGTAGTCCTCAGACCTGAATTTTAACAGCCACATTAAGACAATTACAAAGTCAGCCTATTATCACCTTAAGAATATATCAAGGGTTAAAGGACTCGTGTCAGCAAGATTTGGAAAACTGGTCCATGCTTTCATCTTCAGTAGACTTGACTACTGTAACGGGGTCTTTACAGGTCTCCCTAAGAAATTATCAGACAGCTACAGCTGATTCAGAACACTGCTGCTCGGGTCCTCACTAAGACCAAGAGACTGGATCACATCACTCCAGTTCTGAACTTTTTACACTAGGGTGACCAGACGTCCCCGGTTTCCGGGGACAGTCCCCAGTTTTGGGAACCTGTCCCTGGATCTGTCCCGGAAATGTCCCGGTTTTCACTGCGAATGACAGACCCGAAATTGGAAAAAAAAGAAAACACTGAGCAAACGTAGCCGATAGTCGAATACCCTACACCTGCAAGCTCCAGACCGCCAGAGCCAGTGTTGCTCAGAGCTCAGAGATATTTAGAAAGCCATATTTTACGATGCTTTACATAGAGTCTGGTGGGTTTAGCAAACGCAATTTCGCAGACTTTTATTTTTTTTTAAAGGATCTTAATCTTTAACAGAAAGGTCGACCTCCTTAGAAATCCTTTCCATAATGTTGTCAGACACTTAGAATATTAATCTGAGTCTGTTAGCAGCAAAACAAGCACTTTATGAACATAAATACAAACTGGACAAATATCCTATTAACGTACATTGCAGCTTGTTTCTCTGCTGCCGACTGCAGCGATCTCGTTTAATACTGCACCAATGTCAAAGGAAAATATGTCCTCAATAGTTTTTATTGTATCCGATACTCAACAAGCTGTTGTAGAAACAAGCCTGAAGCAATAAAGCAAAAGCTGTCAGATAAATGTAGATCAGTGAACATTACAACATTATGAAATATGAAGACTTTTTATCTTGAAATATTAGGACTTTTTAACTTGAAATATTAGGACTTTTTATCTTGAAATACTAAGACTTTTTATCTTGAAATATTAGGATTTTCGGCTCAGCCCCTAATGAGAACAGCTCTAGGTCTAGTGTCCCCGTTTTAAGTTTTACAAAAATAAAAACATGTCGTGTTTTGGAGGTAAATACGCTTCTGAGCTGAAAATGTCCCGGATTTTGTCTGAGAAATCTGGAAACCTTACTTTACACTGGCTTCCTGTGCCTCAAAGAATTGATTTCAAAGTACTTTTGCTAGTTTATAGATCACTAAACGGTTTAGGGCCAAAATACACTTCTGATCTGCTACTACACTATGACCCCCCCAGACCTCTCAGGTCATCTGGGACAGGTCTACTTTCTGTCCCCAGAGTCAGAACTAAACAGGGTGAAGCAGCTTTCAGTTTCTATGCTCCTCATATCTGGAATAAACTCCCAGAAACCCGCAGATCCGCTGCTACTCTCAGTTCTTTTAAATCAAGGCTGAAGACCTTTCTTTTTGATGCTGCCTTTCTTTAAATGATTTGACTGTTTTTGTGTAAAGCACTTTGAATTGCCCTGTTGCTGAAATGTGCTCTACAAATAAAGCTGCCTCGCCTTGCCTTGAGGGAAAAAAGAATTTGGCAACAGTACATCCAATAGTTGGACCATGAATGTTAGTACACCATTTTATGACACATGATCTAATAGTTGAGATATTTCAGTCGGGGCCAAATTGGTAGACTAACCCATCGACAATGCCATCTCTCTTGAGCCATTTCAAAGAAAAAAAGAACTGAAAATCATTACGTTATTAATGAACCCCCACCTTGTCAGCAGTGTTTGTTTGTGATCGTCCTTCTCTTGCATCTCCAAACAAACAGACTGCTGTTCACTGGGTCTAGGTCCAAATATGCTTTTGCATGTTTGGGTATCTATGTGTCAGAGTGACAGGTGGAAGCAGAAGGTGTTTTGCATATTTTAAAACAAATTTATGATGACTCTCAACTGTAAATAAAGTAGGCAAATTTTCCTCACATCTTTTCAGGACACAGGGTCAGCAGTAGAACAAAACCATTGATAGTGATCTAGGAAGTCATAGGGGGCCATAGTGTAGTAGCAGATCAGAAAGGTTTTTTGGACCTAAACCATTTTGTGATTTATAAACTAATAAAAGTATTTTGAAATCCATTATTTGGAGCTCATAAACTGTTGGGCAACATCACAAACAACTGATCACGTTTTCCCATGATTGCTTGACGCCTGTAATAAATTGGGAAAACCAAAGTTATAACATATTGTCTTTAACTGACTAAGTGCATTGTACAAATTAACGACTGGAAGTGTCAGAACTTTCTGAAATTAAATGAAGGAAAAACTGAGGTGGTTGTTTTTGGAGCAAAAGAGGAACGATTAAAAGTCTGCACTCGTAGCCGAAAAAAACACGTAGCCGATAGTCAAACACCCTCCACCCGCAGACTCCAGACAGCCAGAGCCAGCGCTGCTTAGAGCTCAGAGATGTTGTAGAAAGCCGTATTTTACGATGCTTTACATGGAGTCTGGTGGGTTTAGCGAACGCAATTTCGCAGACTTTTATGTTTTAAAAAGGATCTTAATCTTTAACAGAAAGGTCGACCTCCTTAGAAATCCTTTCCATAATGTTGTCAGACAATTACAATATTAATCTGAGCCTGTCAGTAGCAAAACAAGCACTTTTATGAACGTAAATAAAAGCTGGACAATTATCCCATTAACTTACATTGTAGCTTGTTTCTCTGATGCCAACTGCAGCGATCTTATTTAATACTGCATCACTGTTAAAGGAAAATATGTCCTCAATAGTTTTTATTGTATTCGATTGTCAGTGAGCTGCTGCAGAAACAAACCTGAAGCAATAAAGCAAAAGCTGTCAGATAAATGTAGTTCAGTGAACATTACAACATTAGGAAATATGAAGACTTTTTATCTTGAAATATTAGGACGTTATATCTTGAAATATTAGAACTTTATATCTTAAAATACTAGGACTTTCTATTTTTAAAAATAAAGACTTTCTATCTTGAAATATGAAGACTTTCTATCTTGAAATATTAAGACTTTCTATCTTGAAATGTTAGGACTTTTTATCTTGAAATATTAGGACTTTTAATTTTGAAATATCAGGACTTTCTATCTTGAAATGTTAGGACTTTCTATCTTAAAATATTCCCCTCTGAGGTGTAGTGGAGTGGAGTAGGAAGTAGCAGCAGGGGTGAGTCTAGTATCAGACCATTGGGGGGATTGGGGGGGGGGGGGCTCAGCCCCTAATGAGAACAGCTCTAGGTCTAGTGTCCCCGTTTTAAGTTTTACAAAAATAAAAACATGACTTGTTTTATAGATATATACGCTTCTGAGCTGAAAATGTCCCCGGATTTTGTCTGAGAAATCTGGAAACCTTACTTTACACTGGCTTCCTGTGCCTCAAAGAATTGATTTCAAAGTACTTTTGCTAGTTTATAAATCACTAAACGGTTTAGGGCCAAAATACATTTCTGATCTGCTACTACACTATGAACCACCCAGACCTCTCAGGTCATCTGGGACAGGTCTACTTTCTGTCCCCAGAGTCAGAACTAAACAGGGTGAAGCAGCTTTCAGTTTCTATGCTCCTCATATCTGGAATAAACTCCCAGAAACCTGTAGATCCGCTGCTACTCTCAGTTCTTTTAAATCAAGGCTGAAGACCTTTCTTTTTGATGTTGCCTTTCTTTAAATGATTTGACTGTTTTTGTGTAAAGCACTTTGAATTGCCCTGTTGCTGAAATGTGCTCTACAAATAAAGCTGCCTCGCCTTGCCTTGAGGGAAAAAAGAATTTGGCAACAGTACATCCAATAGTTGGACCATGAATGTTAGTACACCATTTTATGACAATTGATCTAATAGTTGAGATATTTCAGTCGGGGCCAAATTGGTAGACTAACTCATCGACAATGCCATCTCTCTTGAGCCATTTCAAAGAAAAAAAGAACTGAAAATCATTAAGTTATTAATGAACACCCACCTTGTCAGCAGTGTTTGTTTGTGATCGTCCTTCTCTTGCATCTCCAAACAAACAGACTGCTGTTCACTGGGTCTAGGTCCAAATATTACAATGCTTTTGCATGTTTGGGTTTCCATGTGTCAGAGTGACAGGTGGAAGCAGAAGGTGTTTTGCATGATTTAAAACAAATTCATGATGACTCTCAACTATAAATAAAGTAGGCAAATTTTCCTCTCACATCTTTTCAGGACACAGGGTCAGCTGTAGAACAACACCATTGATAGTGATCTAGGAAGTCATAGGGGGTCTTATTGTACAGTCCCTGACAAAAGTCTTGTCGCTTGTGTACAAATTGACCTGAAGTGCCGCTGAAATATATTTCTAATCAAGATTTATTTTTAAAAGAAATGGCTCATTTTAATCCCAACAGCTTTTGTAATAATGTTTCAGTGCAAAACGAAACTGTCAAAAAGTATTCTAATATTCACAGCTTGGTAAAGCCCATTGAGTCAATTTTTGCAAAGACATAAGTGTTGTCGCCTTGTCCTATGAGCTTCACCTGTGACTAATAATGGATCAATCAGGTCTCAGGTGTGTATAAACACAACCCCAGTACACTAGACCTTCACATCAACTGCAACTAGACATCTGCAAACATGCCTAAGATTCACCCTGAGACTAAAGTTTGGATTATCAAGAGGCTGAAGACCAGATCCACTGCTGATGTGGCAGACACCTTCAATGTGTCTCAGCGTCAAGTACAGAGGATTAAAAAAACATTTGAAGACACTGGAGGCGTTTTTGACAAGCCCAGGTCAGGCAGACCCCGCAAGACAACTGCTAGAGAGGACCGTTTGTTGGCTCGAAAATCCAAGGCCAGCCCATTTTCCACTGCAGCAGAGCTCCACCAGACCTGGTCCCCTGAAGTCCCTGTGTCAACCTGAACAGTTTGTCGGATTCTGTCTTGAAATGGCCTCCATGGTCGAATCAGTGCCCAGAAGCCGGCACTAAACAAAAGACAATTGAAAAACCGTGTGGCATTTGCCAAGGCCCACAGCTTGCTAAAAGGATGGATGCTGGAGAAGTGGAAGAAAGTGGATTTTTCAGATGAATCTTCTGTTGAATTACACCACAGTCGCCGCAAGTATTGCAGGAGACCTACTGGAGCCCGCATGAATCCAAGATTCACCCAGAAAACAGTGAAGTTTGGTGGCGGAAAAATCATGGTCTGGGGTTACATCCAGTATGGGGGTGGGCAAGAGATCTGCAGGGTGGAAGGCAACATCAATAGTCTCAAATACCAAGACATCTTAGCTACCTCTTATATTCCCAACCATAAAAGAGGCCAAATTCTGCAGCAGGATGGCGCTCCATCGCATACTTCCATCTCCACTTCAGGGTTCCTCAAGGCGAAGAAGATCAAGATGCTCCAGGATTGGCCGGCCCCGTCACCAGACATGAACATCATGGAGCATATGTGGGGTAGGATGAAAGAGGAAGCATGGAAGACCAAACCAAAGAATATTGATGAACTCTGGGAGACATGCAAGACTGCTTTCCTAGCTATTCCTGATGACTTCATCAACACGTGGTCTGAATCCTTGCCAAACCACATGGATGCAGTCCTTCAAGCTCATGGAAGTTATACAAGATATTAAATTTGAATCTCACAGCACCACTATTTAATTTGCTGACATATTTTAGTATTTGTAGTAAATTTGTTCAATTTATGTATAGGCGACAAAACCTTTGTCTCGCCAATATTTGACCTTTCTGTCTTGTTTAATACATCTTTTTTTAGTGAAACTAATTTATTTCAGTGCATTGAACATCATTTGGGAGGGTTTTAGCTTTTCATTTGAGTTATTTCTTACACCAATTGATTAATTAAAAGTCAGGTTAATAGCAGGTGTTTCTACAAAATAGATAAGCGACAAGACTTTTGTCAGGGACTGTATATTGTTAAGCATGAGAGGCCAACCTGTATTTGTACCAGTGTTTCCGTGGTAACGCTGCTATCGCGGCCGCCACGGCGACAAACACAGAAGAAGTAATTGAATGCAACTAACTTCAGTTGGTAGAGTAACAGCGTGTGAAACAGAGCCTGCTGGACCCATTCATAATGAGTCAGCTGTCTCTCTGTGAGTACCCCCCCACCCCTTCTCCCTAGCTCTTTTATTCAGTTGTGGTTGAAAACAAGTAAAGGAGCTTTCACAGAGACACTTTTTTTTTTTAAATATATCCTAGGCTATTTATTTCTGATCATTTCCATTTCCATGTGTTGCAGCTGTATGTCTATACAGCATACAACTTCAACATAAGAGGAATGTAGCACATTATGGATGTGAAAGCAGTTATAAGCCTATGTGACTGTAAAAGGTTTTGGTTAAAAACAACAAATAATCGTGATAATAATTGTGATTACAATATTGATCAAATTAATCGTGATTAGCATTTTAGTCATAATCGTGCAGCCCTAACTCAGAGTTCTGCATTCATAACAGACTGGAGGAAACGTAGTATTGGTTGAATATACTTGTAGATAGAAAGATAGATACTATTGATAGCTAGATAATTTAGATATAGATAGATACTATAGATAGATACTTTAGATATAGATAGATAGATAGATAGATAGATACTATAGATGGATACTATAGATAGATACTATTGATAGCTAGATAATTTAGATATAGATAGATAGATAGGCCTACTATAGATAGATAGATACTATAGATAAATAGATATACTTGATTCATCCCAAAGGAAAATTTAGTGGCAAGACAACATAACAAAAACACATATACACCCATATACACATAGTGCACTCTCTTGAAATATTACAACTTCTTTAGACAAATTGTAAAATTTGGACTATTTCAGGATTTTCTTTCTTGAAAAATTGAAGAAACATGCACCATGGACTGCTAATTAGCCTATACCTTCTGCCCGAGGCTGCCTTTCAAACTGACTAATAACACGTTAAATCAGACATCACATCACACATTATAAGAGAGCTGAGACGTTAACGCTAGCAGTTAGCCACGAAGCTAATAGCGGAGCTAGTAGTTAACCACAAAGCTACCAGCGGAGCTAGACGTTAGCTTCGTAGCTAACAGCGGAACTAGCAGGTAGCCACGAAGGTGACTGCGGAGCTAGACGTTAGCTTCGTAGCTAACAGCGGAGCTAGCAGGTAGCCACGAAGGTGACTGCGGAGCTAGACGTTAGCTTCGTAGCTAACAGCGGAGCTAGCAGGTAGCCACGAAGGTGACTGCGGAGCAAGCAGAGGAGCTAGCAGTTAGTCATGAAGCTAATAGCGGAGCTAGCAGGTAGCCACGAAGGTGACTGCGGAGCAAGCAGAGGAGCTAGCAGTTAGTCATGAAGCTAATAGCGGAGCTAGCAGTTAGCCATGAAACTAATTGCGGAGCTAACAACGGAGCTAGCCCAGCGTGTTAAGGCATGCGCCGCTCGCACGCACTCTGGCTGCCTTGTAAAAGAGCAGTTTTTAAGATATTTACCTGAACACGTGCGGGTTCGCCTGGAGCTCTGTCTCCCAAAAAACTCACTCATAGAGCAGCATATCTTCACCAGACTCCATGTAAATAATCACTACTTTTAGCGTGTATAGAGCAGCATATCTCCACCAGACTCCATGTAAATAATCACTACTTTTAGCGTGTATAGAGCAGTATATCTCCACCAGACTCCATGTAAATAATCACTACTTTTAGCGTGTATAGAGCAGCTTATCTCCACCAGACTCCATGCAAATAATCACTACTTTTAGCGTGTATAGAGCAGCTTATCTCCACCAGACTCCATGTAAATAACCTGGGGTCTTATTTATAAAACTGCGCGTATAGTAAAATAAAATAAATCAGATTTATAAAACCGTGCGCATGCACATCTGTAAGTAATATTCTGTTTATAGATCACATATTACCTACAAGTGTGCACATGTAAATCAGCCTCTTATCCCTCCCTGTACACGCCCACTTTTCATTTTAATAATATGTTGATATTTAAAGTATAACTTGTGTATATTTCAACCTGGACTCCATCCCCCCGTGGTTCTGTGTATGCAGTAGCATTTTGAAATACATTCTTTGAGGGGCAGGAAAAAAGTGTAAAGACCTCCGAACTGGAGTGATGTGAATATTGACTTAAAATATACATTTATAATTACTTAAACCATAATTTCATACAATATTATCTCAAGAAATGTACTCACGATATTAACACATATACACACACACACACACACACACTTACTTTATACATTTTCAGGATTCTAAATATTAAAATAATGTTTTAGAAAGAAAAGTTCTGTTATTGTTATTACTACACACATGTCAGGTTGATTTAATTATGTATACTCTATATTACATATTGTTTTGTAGTTTTTCCGTTTTTTTTTTTTGAATGTGTTCAGGGTTACAGTAAAAATACAGTTTTTTAAAATCTGTTGACCTACTTTAATTCTATTGGTTGCTGTTAACTTCTCGTCCAATGAGCTGTCGATGTGAGGGCAGAGGGGCGGGCCTTCGGCGGTGACGAGGAGAACGACCGTTATCCGTGATGATGAAGAGAATCAGTTATCTCTACCAGATACTCACTGAAACGGACAGAAGGTAAACATTCATTCATTTCCATATGTAAACATATGGAAAACATACATGTGTGTGTGTGTGTGTGTTAATATTGTTTTACATCCATACAGTTTGTAAAAGTTATGATACCAACGGCTGTTAGCATCGTTAGCCCGCAAGTATCGTTAGCATCGTTAGCAGTTAGTGTAGCACAAGCTAAAGTCCTTGTGGAGGGTGACCGGATGTCCCCGGTTTCCGGAAACAGTCCCCGGTTTTGGTGACCTGTCCCCGGAAATGTCCCCAGTTTTCACAGTGACTGACAGACCTAAAATTGGAATGAAAGAAAGAAAACAGTGACCCAACTGACCTAACTGGCTTTATTAGCCTACAAGCTAGCACTAGCTTGTAGGCTAATAGAGCCAGTTAGTAGTTGTTTTAAGTGAGTGAGTGAAAACATAGACAGTTAAAGAAGTGGACCAACAGGTCCCGTTGCTCCGGACGGAGACCAGTGAAGTCTATTAGAAGCTCTTTCCCGGTGATGCTGAGCGTTACTGCGCAGTCTCCAACTGAGCTTGACGACGTAAATGTGACGTGAGCAACCTGTCTGAAAGTTGTAGCGGTACGTACGTAATTACTGCTAACTAACATGCTAGTTAACATTAACATAGCCACAGGCTAATTACTGCTAACTAACATGTTAGTTAACATTAACATAGACACAGGCTAATTACTGCTAACTAACATGCTAGTTAAAATTAACATAGACACAGGCTAATTACTGCTAATTAACATGCTAGTTTACATTAACATAGGCACAGGCTAATTACTGCTAATTAACATGCTAGTTAAAATTAACTGACACCGGCTAATTACTGCTAACATGTTAGTTAACATTGAAATAGGCACAGGCTAATTACTGCTAACTAACATGCTAGTTAAAATTAACAGACACCGGCTAATTACTGCTAACTAACATGCTAGTTAAAACTAACATAGACACAGGCTAATTACTGCTAATTAACATGCTAGTTAACATTAACATAGGCACAGGCTAATTACTGCTAACTAACATGCTAGTTAAAGTTAACAGACACCGGCTAATTACTGCTAACTAACATGCTAGTTAACATTAACATAAAAGAGACACAAAAATACAGTTAATCAACATTGTATCGTCTCATAGTCTAAGACAGCGGGGGGGCGGGCAGAAGGTTACTTCCTGGTGTGAAGCAAAAGGTTTCTTTCTATATGTGAGATGCCAGACTTGACCTAATCATTTCTTTAGAGGGGGGGGGGGGGGGGGGGGAACAATAGGGCTGTCCTGATCTACTCGTCATTGTGACATTAGATGATAATTAAACAGCTTAATATGGAGCATTCACCACTGAATTAAATCAAATCTCCTCAACCCGACTGCAGCATACTTTAGCATAAATACATTGTTTTTAACTTTTCATATCTCAACACTGTCAACGGGCTTATCTGCTAACGTTAGCTACCGACAGTTACCTTGGAACAATCCAGCAAATAGACCGAGCTTTAATGCGTTGCCTGAAATATATCTTCAAACAAACAAAGAATTGCTGATTTTTATGTTTCTGAAATGTGATCATTTGAAGCTTTTCCGTGTCGTACGTTAGGGAAAGAGATATGAATCCCAATTACTTTGGTTTCTATTGAAATCAGGATTATTTAACAGGATTCCTCGTTGTGTCTTTGAAAGGTGTTTTCATTTATTAAAGTTAAAAACAGCTTTAACTGGGATTTTTTTGCTTTGTTCTTTTACTGTAGAAGAAACGCTCTGGCTTGTTTGTTTTCTTTAAACCAATCAGAATAGTCGTGGGTGGGGCTAAGCTCTGGATGCAACTACTTTGGTTCTGCTACATAGTCTCAGGAAGGAACTGTTCACCCTGATAGAAGAAACACATGTGCATGTTGACAGAGAGCAGACACACACACACACACACACACACTATTTCAATGTGCTGCATCCATGGCTTATCAGTCTGTGTAACATTACTTCGTCCTCAGCAATCCTGCTCCAATCACTCCCAAAACATCCCAGTTAGATATAAGATGGCTAACGTTAACATATTCTTTAGGAATCTTTACAGTTATTCCCTTAAAGAAGTGACCAGGCCTGCCTTGTTGCACCATCAAAACGTCTTTCTGAACTTTCCATTTTTACACAGTAACATCTGGAGATGTTCTGCTAAATGAAGTGTGGTTGGTCCAGGCTACTGTGCATGTAGCTTGTAGCTCCAGTTAATGACTTTTGGGCCTTACATTTTAGTAGTTCTTCCAGTCTGAATGCAGGAGATACTTGAACCTCTGGAGTTCTATGGATTGGTCCCTCATCAGCCCTTGCATGGTCAACTAGAATTCACTCACACCTCCCATTAGTTCTTCTAACCCTTGTATTATTATCTCTGCATGTCCCCCCCCCCTTTGGGTCTACCAAAAGCACCTTCATCAGACGGCAAGCTGGCGACCGGAGCAGGAAAGGAATGCAAGAAGGAGGAGGATGAGTATGAGGTGGAGGAGGTTTTGGACCGCAGAGTGGTGGAGGGAAGAGTAGAGTTTCTGCTGAAATGGAAGGGGTTCTCAGAGTAAGTATGAGTCTAGAATATTAATGCTTGGTGTTCTTGGTCCTGATATACTGTGTGTATATATATCATTATCATATAACTCAATGCATTTCCTTTATTTTCATGGCTATTTACATTGTAGATTATCACTGAAGGCATCAAAACTATGAATGAACACGTGGAATTCTGAAAAGTGTGAAATAACTGAAAACATGTCATATATATTCTAGTTTCCTCAAAGTATCCCCCCCCCTTTACTGTGATTACTGCTTTGCACACTCTTGGCATTCTCTTGAATGGTAGTCCCCTGAAATGGTTTCCCAACAGTCTTGAAGGAGTTCCCAGAATGCTCAGCACTTGTTGGCCCTTTTCCCTTCACTCTGTGGTCCAGCTCTCCCCAAACAATCTGGATTAGGTTCAGGTCCGGTGACTGTGGAGGTGCAGCACTCCATCACTCTCCTTCTTGGTCAAATAGCCCTTACACAGCCTGGAGGTGTGTTTGGAGTCATTGCCCTGTTGAAAAATAAATGATGGTCCAACCAAACGCAAACCAGATGGGATGGAATGTCGCTGCTGGATGCTGTGGTAGCCATGCTGGTTCAGTATGCCTTCAATTTTGAATAAATCCCCAACAGTGTCACCAGCAAAGCCCCCCCACACCATCACACCTCCTCCTCCATGCTTCATGGTGGGAACCAGGCATGTAGAACCCATCCGGTCACCTTTTCTCCGTCGCACAAAGATCTCAAACTTGGACTCATCAGACCAAAGCCCAGATTTCCACTGGTCTAATGTCCATTCCTTGTGTTTATTGGCCCAAACAAATCTATTCTGGTTGTTGTGTCTCCTTAGCAGTGGTTTACTAGCTACTATTTGACCTTGAAGGCCTAATTCAGTCTCCTCTTAACAGTTGTTCTAGAGATATGCCTGCTGCTAGAACTCTGAGTGGTATTCATCTGGTCTCTAATCGGAGCTGCTGTTAACTTGTGATTTCTGAGGCTGGTGACTCAGATGAACTTATCCTCAGCAGTAGAGGTGACTCTTGGTCTTCCTTTCCTGGGGCGGTCTTCATGTGTTCCAGTTCCGTTGTAGCGCTTGATGGTTTTAGCGGCTGCACTTGGGGAAAAATTCATATTTCAGGACCAACTGACCTTCATTTCTTAAAGTAATGATGGCCACTCGTTTCTCTTCACTTAGCTGATTGGTTCTTGCCATAATATGAATTGTAACAGTTGTCCAATAGGGCTGTCGGCTGTGTATCAACCTGACTTCTGCACAACACAACTGATGGTCCCAACTCCATTAATAAGGCAAGAAAGTCCACTAATTAATTCTGAAAATGCCCACCTGTGAAGTGGAAACCATTTAAGGTGACTACCTCATGAAGCTCATTAAGAGAACACCAAGGGTTTGCAGCACTATCAAAAATGCAAAGGGGGGCTACTTTGAAGAACTAGAATATAAGACATGTTTTCAGTTATTTCACAGTTTTTTGTTAAGTACATAATGCCACATGTGTTCATTCATAGTTGTGAGGCCTTCAGTCATAATCTACGATGTAAATAGTCATGAAAATAAAGGAAACGCATTGAATGAGAAGGTGTGTTCAAACCTTTGGCCTGTACTGTATATGTGTGTGTATGCAAATAATCTACAGCATAGATTGCAGCATTGTATCATGCCCTCAAAGGATCAATGGATTGTCTAAAAACAAAGTGTGAGGAGATGTTCTTCTGTCTGCACTCACCTTTCCAGTGAGGATAACACATGGGAGCCACAAGACAACCTGGACCTCGACCTTATCGCCGAGTACATGCCGAAACACAAGGAGACGGAGGAGAAGAAGAAGGAGGGCAAGAGAAAAGGTGTCAGGGAGGAGGAGGTGAGTGAAAGAAAGAGGGTACTCCAGACTGAAGAGTCCCAGAAATCTAATCTCAATATTAATGAATGCACACAGAGGGCTTCACACATGTCTTTTTGGATTTATATATAAATGTGCATATTACATACATATATATATACATACATACATACATACATGCAAAATAGTAAGACTAGGCAATTCCAATTGCTTTGGCGAAAGAGAGCGGATGACAGTTGGCTTGAATAGAGCAGACGGCTCTGCAGAGTTGCGTAATTACGACTTCATGACTTTTCATGACCAGCTGAAGGAGCGGCGGTGTACATAGCAGAAACCCTGTTGTGCGTCTGTCCTATACCGTGGCAGGACACCATCAACATATCAACACTAAAAGACAGTGGCTGTGGCTCAG
This sequence comes from Etheostoma spectabile, assembly GCF_008692095.1. Classification (NCBI taxonomy): domain Eukaryota; kingdom Metazoa; phylum Chordata; class Actinopteri; order Perciformes; family Percidae; genus Etheostoma; species Etheostoma spectabile. Next base: position 41,244 of record NW_022604654.1, on the reverse strand, counting down.
TAGTAGAGCGGTCGCCTGCCAATTGGAAGGTTGTTGGTTCAATCCCTGCAGTCCTATGTCAAAGTCAAAAACACTGAACCCTGAGTACGGGGTGTACTTGTACAGCAGCCTGGGCCCCCGTGTACTTATGTGTGTGAATGGTTCCTGTATTATGTAGAAGAACTTTGAGTAGTCGTTGACACTAGAAAAGTGCTATAGAGAACAGTCCATTTATCGTTTTAGTCCAAAGAGAACTCAGGTATCTTAGCCAAGTTTTAGTCAATCCATTTTTGTCTTTTTTTAAATATTATTTACACAGACACATGTTAGATAAGAGCCAGGGCTCCTGGGCTCTACAACACGTTGTTGTGCGGCTCAGGCAGAGGGACCGCAGAGTTAGCTAACGTTAACTTTTCCCTGACAACGGAGTTGGATTTGCCTTTTTTGCGGACTAAACGCTGCTGTGGCTGCCCTCCTTCTAACATCTTTACTCGTGCTGAGTTTTTAAATTCCACTGGATACACACACCTTGCCCCCCTGACTGCTGAGAAGTTTTATGGCTTCGGGAAGGGCAGATGTGCACATGCGTGTGTCATTCAGAATACAAGACAAAATAAGAGTGTTTTTCAATACAGAATTTTTTTCTCTCGATTATACTATATTTGTGATTGTTGGAGTCAAAGTCTAAATTAAAATCAAAATTCAATTAATTGCACAGCCCTCACTAATGTTAACATATTCTTTGGGAATCTTTACAGTGATTCCCTTAAAGAAGTGACCAGGCCTGCCTTGTTGCACCATCAAAACATCTTTCTGAACTTTCCATTTTCACACAGGAACATCTGGAGATGTTCTGCTAAATGAAGTGTGGTTGGTCCAGGCTACTGTGCATGTAGCTTGTAGTTCCAGTTAATGACTTTTGGGCCTTACATTTTAGTAGTTCTTCCAGTTTGAATGCAGGAGATACTTGACACTCTGGAGTCCTATGGATTGGTCCCCTCATCAGCCCTTTCATTTTCTCCATTCAAACAGAAGATTTTAATCTAGTAAAACACGGTCAACTAGAATTCACTCACACCTCCCATTAGTTCTTCTAACCCTTGTATCATTATCTCTGCATGTCCCCCCCCTCCTTGGGTCTACTAAAGGCACCTTCAGAAGATGGCAAGCTGGCGACCGGAGCAGGAAAGAAGGGCAAGAAAGAGGAGGAGGAGCCTGCAGCAGTGAAGGAGGAGGAGTATGTGGTGGAGAACGTTTTGGACCGCAGAGTGGTGAAGGGAAGAGTAGAGTTTCTGCTGAAATGGAAGGGGTTCTCAGAGTAAGTATGAGTCTAGAATATTAATGCTTGGTGTTCTTGGTCCTGAGATATATAATATATTTACATATTGCAAATAGGTGTCAGCATGTTATCATGCCTCCAAATAGGAAGGTTTGGTATTTTGACACTACGTTGCAGACCCACAAATAACCTTAAATAACCTTACAAGATGGCAATAGAAAAAAGGAATAATAGGAATGATAATAAGAGTGAGAGTGAATTGTCTAAAAACCAAGTGTGAGGAGATGTTCTTCTGTCTGCACTCACCTTTCCAGTGAGGAGAACACATGGGAGCCACAAGACAACCTGGACCTGGACCTTTTCGCCGAGTACATGCAGAAACACAAGGAGATGGAGGAGAAGAAGAAGAAGAAGGAGGGCAAGAGGAAAGGTGTCAGGAAGGAGGAGGTGAGTTAAGGAAAGAGGTTACTCCAGACTGAAGATTCCCAGAAATTTAATCTCAATATTGATGAATGCACACATAGGGGTTCACAAATGTCTTTTAGGATTTATATATTATACCGTAATTCCTCAAAGAAAATAGTGATAGTGCTGCATTACCATGGTAACCATGGTTCTGCAGCAGTGGAGCTTAGACACAGACATGCTGTGAACGATGCTTCTGGTTTTACTTAGATCGCTCCACCATGGCGCCTTACTAACTCACTCACTCTGTCTGTTGATATACAAACGCAGATCAATGGACATGCATGTATTTTTTGGGGGTGGTGTATGAGGCCACCCCCCTTTCGACCAATTATTACATCTTTGTATGCAAAACCTTCTATCCCAGCCCTGGACCATTGAACTACATCCCATAATTCAAACAGCATTTATGATGTCACCCTACAAGTGTTCTATGGGATTGAGGTCCAGGGATTGGGCTGGCTGCTCCATAACATCCATCTGGTTCATCTGGAACCAAGACTTTGCTCCTTCCTGGTGTGTTTGGGTCCTTGTCTTGTTGAAAGACCCGTTTCAAAGGCCTTTCCTCTTCAGCATAAGGCAACATGACCTCTTCAAGTATTCTGATGTATTGGAACTGATCCATGATCCCTGGAATGTGATAAACAGGCCCAACACCACAGTATGAGAAACATCCCGTAACCACCATGCTTTACTGTCTTCACAGTGGACTGGGGCTTGATTTCAGTGCAGGGGGGTCGGAGGACAAACTGTCTTCGGCTCCTAGACCCAAAAAGAACAAATTCCCTCTGATCAGTCCCCAGAATGTTGCTCCATTTCTCCATTGGCCAGTCAATGTGTCCTTTGGTTGTTTCCCACGTTGTTCAGGCTTTGGATGCCCAATAATCAGCTCACTAATTGAACACAACACTGTTATTATTTTGAACATGCTCCTTTCAATTACAGATTCAATTCTACAGAATGAGCAGCATGCATGTCCTGACTGTTGGTTTCCTTGTACTCAACAACACTTACTAGTAAATTATTTGCCATGTAGAAATATCACTTTTACCAAAAAATAATTTGAGTTTAGTGATGCTATTATTGTGAACACAACTGTACATCAAAGCAATTTTTTAAACATCCATGACCACGACATATGCGCCTGTGTTTCTCAGAGGAGTCAGTGATGCTCAGCAGTTTTATTCCAGAGCACAGCAGAAAGCTCTGCTGAGCTTCAGAACTGCTTGAGGAAATGTAGCTTGTGTGGACAATACCACATTCCACTACCATATTACTTACTTACACAATACTGCTGGCTATACAAGTTTGATTTAGCAAAAACAACAACCCAAAACAAAAGGTCAAAGGTCAACTGGTGCCCCTCATTGCTAATGTGTATCAGGGACAATGGTTCCAATTTACTTTACTGGAGTAGAGCTGTTCCAGCAACATGAAGACAACACAGTAACCCCTACAGATACCAGTGAAATCTAAAAATCTGTGGGAAAATGTTACATTTACAACTTTCCCGGCACACAAAATCCTGAATGATCCCCCATTTGTTAACGGCTGGCTAAAGGCTGGCAACAAAATGGAGGCCACACATAAATTGATCAAAAGTAGTTTATTTATCACAAACTAACCAACACTGGATGTTACATTTCCCATAATGCAACTCCATAATAGTGATATTGGTAGATAATTAAGAAAGGTAATGCGTCAGTCAAACATCGTTCCATAGACGTGCTCTAAATGTTGTTTCTAGTTTAAGATAGAGCTCTACAGCATGGCACCTCACTAACTCACTCTCTTGGTTTTTCTCTGTTGATAGAAACGGAGAGGAAGAGGAGTCAAACGTCACCGCTGTCAGCACTGTGACAAATCCTTCACATCAGGATATTTAAAGATTCATCAGAGAGTTCACACTGGAGAGAAGCCTTACAGCTGTGATCAATGTGGTGCAGCTTTCACACAACAGAGTACCCTAAAAACACATCAACGCATTCACACTGGAGAGAAACCTTACAGCTGTGATCAATGTGGGGAAACTTTTTCTCGTGGTGGTAGCCTTAAAACTCACCAGCGCATTCACACTGGAGAGAAGCCGTACAGCTGTGAACAATGTGGGGAAACCTTTTCTCAGAGTGGTAACCTTAAATCTCACCAGCGCATTCACACTGGAGAGAAGCCGTACTGGTGTGAACAATGTGGGGAAACCTTTTCTAAGAGTGATAACCTTAAAACGCACCAGCGCATTCACACTGGAGAGAAGCCGTACTGGTGTGAACAATGTGGGGAAACCTTTTCTCGTAGCAGTAACCTTAAAAGACACCAGCGCATTCACACTACCTCGTTGTGAACATGTTTCAGAGCCAAGCTGTGTCCTCCTCCTCATGCCCTGATAGCTGTGTTGTTATATTCTGATCTTCTCTCCACATTGAAGGCTGACCAGCAGTAACTTTATCTTCTGATCAACATGTATGTTATTGTGGATCAGCTGGACTGTTTTCTGCCTGTCCTCAGAACCCTTTACCATTTAGGGACCAGAATCGGTGCCTGAACCCATCCTTTTAAAAATACTTCTTTAAATGTATATATATTAAAAAAAAAAAGGAGCACAAAAAGACAGTCAGCAACATTCAAGAACAGCTTGTTTATTTCTATATGGTCCAAATTAAATGTAAAAAAAAAATGTAATAACATATTTCTCCAGTAAATTGCTGCTAAATGACAAAAACAACCACTAGATGGAAAAAGGCAGCCCTGGTATTTCAGTAGCACCGAAATGAAGCCCCCAAATACCCGTTACTATTCGGTCCCATAGATACCGGGTGTTAAGGCACCGGTGCCGTACTAGAACCAGGTTTCGGTACCCAACCCTAACCACAATGTACCCACAGTGGGAAGGAGAAGGCCCAAAGGAGAAACATTAAGACGTTTAAAGATGTTTTGGTTGGAAAACGTAGACATGTTTAAAACTTTTTGATTTTGTAAAAACTTTCTTCTCATCTCTAGAAACATACATCTTTTTTTTGGCTGACAGAAAGTCATTGTAATTTTTATTTTAGGAATACATTTTTGTCACCCTTATATAGTGAGTTTAGAAATATTTGTGTAAATTGGTCCTCTCATCATTAACAACAAACTAGAAGTTGGCCATTTTTAATTGTTCACTCTCAAGTTATTGTTTTGTTGTTAAATAAAAGAAATTAAACGAGGTCTATGGCTGATTATTTGAGACTTGATATGGTGGATTTATCCTTCCTGCCCTTTCTGTGTTTAAACTCCTTGATAAGAGAACGTTTCCATCCCCTAAAAGTGCTGAAAGACTCAGATTATTATTCTAAGTGTGTGACAACATTATGGGATGGATCCCTACAGAGATAGATCTTTTAGATAGAAAAATGAAGGTGATTTTCTTACTAAACCAAGTGATATAGCAAATTGTGTCAATGATTATTTTATCAATAAAATAAATAAGCTTAAAAATACTACACCGCTACACAACACGGCTTTGTCAAAAACATTGATAAATAAGATCATGGAAAGTAAAACATGTGGCTTCTGATGAATTGTAAAACAAACCACCTGGTGTGGACTATCTTGAATATAAGTGGATTAAGCCAATAGTTTCAATCATTGTTCCTACTATTGCTCACATAATTAATATGTGTTTTATGGAAAATATATGTCTGCAAGCATGGAAGATATGTAAAGTTGTGCCAATACCAAAGAATAAGAAAATGCCTTTTATCTGGATCAAACAGTAGACCAATAAGCTTATTACCAATTCTCTGTAAAATAATGGAAAGAATTGTTTATGAACAGATTCAGTTTTAGTTTTTAAATAATAATTTAATTACAGTTTTTCAGCTTGCATACATACAGAGGAAAACACTCAACTGCCACTGCCCTGACTCAGATGGTTGATGACTGGTTTAAGGATATGGACGAGAGGAAAATAATAGGTGTTGTGATGCTTGATTTTACTGGAGCATTTGATATAACTGACCACAACTTACTGTTAAAAAAAATTGGAATATTATGGTTTTTCACAAACCGCATTAGTAGTTTGTTTGGCATGTGGTGTTTTTATGGCAACAGTCCACGATTGAGCTGTCTGATTTTATTGGACGAAAGACTACTTTTGACGCAAAACATTGTACCAAGATTGGAACTTGAATTTTTTGGTCAAAAGTGACAGCAGATAAGCTTAGTTTCCACCATCTATTGGACGACAGACTACTTTTGCCAAAATTGGAAATTGAATATTGGTAAAAAGGAAATGCAGCTTAAAAAAGTAAATTCAGCTTAGATTTGTTACTTACTTGAAAGGCTATGGTCAAGTAGATTATCATGGGGTCTTTTCACGGCTCCACTGCCCAATTCAGAATTCCGATATCATTTGACAACAGGAAACATTTGATACGAAATATTTTTACCAACACACAGACTTTATTTTGCCAGTAAAACCTAATAGTAATATCGTGATGAATTTGCCACATAGGTGACAGTCTCTTGTCCATCACACTCAATAAATAAACCACATTGGTCAATCCATACCTCCACTTCGATGCAAAGTAGTCTCATCCGGGACCTCTCGCACCCGAAGCTAGAATCATAACCCTAGACCAACAAGCCACGTACTAACATCATATTAGCAATTTTCCATCAAATAAATGTGATCAGTCGGTGACTCAAAAGGCATTTGTTAAGTAGTTTGTTTGGCACATAAGGTTTTTATTGCTCCACTGCCAGAGTGAGCTTTCTGATTATATTGGACTAAAGACTGCACCCCAAGCTTCAGGTATGGGTGAGAGAGCGCACCCCTGCCTTTGTTGGCACAAGCGGTAGACCTGGTGGAGACCTTCATGGCCGCCAGGCAAACTGGTAGAGGCTATCGTCTGGGCCTTCAACAGCAGGACGTGAGAAAGAATGACCCAGCAGACCAGCAAGAGCCGGAGAGGACATTCTCTGGTAAGTCCGTGGGTGGTAGGGGTCGTGTGTTTAAGCCCTCCAATGTCCCAAGAAAACCCAGTGTTAGTCTCATTCCAGCTGTAGCACCCGGGGTAATAGTATGTCATGGTTGTGGCCAGCCAGGTCACATTAGGCCCAATTGCTCAGTGAAGCAAATGTCTGATTCCAGAATATGTTGCATACCTGGCACCTCTGATGTTACTGTCCCTGTGAAAGTAAAAAGGAAAAGACAGTACAGGCTTTAGTTGACACAGGCAGTAGTCTGTCTTTCGTTCTTACGTAACTCTATCTCCCCCGCTTCTTTTTTTTGTTTCTTGTTATGTCTTGTAAGTACTATGCTTTTGGGTCGTCTGTCCATCCGTTAGGCCAAAGAAACAGATACCAGCATGTAACTTTGCAAATCAGTGTCTCACCCTGGCCGCCATCAAAGATGCCATTTGGACCTCCAGAAACTTCCTGGTAAGAAAGCACATGCAGATCCCATTCCCTCAAAACGTGAATCACAGATATTCCAGCACCTGGACTTGATCAGACTGGGAATATGCCAAAGAGATGTTCACAAGTTAAGCCGAGGTAAATGCTCGGCCCACATTCACACAGACCTAAAACTACTCACTTAATGCTGGTTACAATATTCTAAAATAAAAAATGTCAGAGAAACATTGCAAAGAGTGAAGGGTGTTGATAACATTTTTTAACAAGGTATTTGCTAATTATTGCTTCAGTAGTCTCCTTCAATATCCTTCAAGGTAAGCAGGAAGCTCACATAAATGATAGTTATAAGGTCTACCAAATGTTTAACTTTGCTTAGGGTGCGCTAGGTCCTGGATGGGACTACTTTGCCTTTCGAGACACTGACTAGTCACATTTACTTGATGGAAAATTGCTAATAAGGTGTTTTTAAGTGGCTTGTTGGTCTAGCGGTATGATTCTTACTTTGGGTGCGAGAGGTTATGGGTTCAACTCTCAGACGAGCCCTGAAGGAAGGAGCTGTTACAAACTTAATCCGTAATTTACTGTCCAGGAAGCAAAATTGTAGTACAGCATGTTGGCAATTCTTCATATCCTGCTTCAACTGCACGCAATGGAATTTATTTTTAAATGTTTTGTGTCAAAAGTAGTCTGTTGTAAAATATAATCAGAAAGCTCAATCTGGCAGTGGAGCCCAAAAAACACTACATGCCAAACAAACTACTTGACCATTGCCTTTCTATTCACTGACAGATCACAGCCACATTTCCTTGATGGAAAATTGGAAAACTTAAGTTATTGTTCTGGGGCCCAAGCACCTCCGTGACGCATTATCCAAAGAGATAGTTACTCTGGATGGCATCACCCTGGCCTCCAGCACCACTGTGAGGAATCTTTTCACCTACGTGATATTGCAAAAATGAACATTTGTATAGATATCCATCCATCCATCTTCATCCGCTTATCCGGTATCGGGTCGCGGGGGCAGCAGCTCCAGTAGGGGACCCCAAACTTCCCTTTCCCGAGCCACATCAACTTTGTTTTGACCACATCTATATTTGTATAGATATAACATGTATTATGTTCCAGATGCATTGGTGTTACAACAGGTATCAGCACTGTAGTTCCCTTAAACTTGACATGCCATTAAGTTCCCTTTTCACTTGCAGCAACAGATGCTTTGCTAAACATCCAGACTGGAAATAGACTTAGTGCTGATACAAATGATGAGATTTAGCAGATGATGGTTTCGATCCATCGACCTCTGGGTTATGGGCCCAGCACGCTTCCGCTGCGCCACTCTGCTCTGCTGTTTGGGCTCAGGGGATGGAAGTTCTGTGATTCACATTTTGAGGGACGGTGGCAACAAAGGTTCCAACAGCTTACGGGTGGGAAAGTTTAACATTTTGTAGACCTTGCAACTTGCGTATCACTTTGCTCAGCCTCCCTGGTCTACTCCAAAGTGGTGGAAAGGAAGCTTCAGCCAATCCTCCGCCAAGTTGCCTCTTATGTTTTTAGTTACTTCACCAATACATTACAATATTACATTACAGTTTGTCAACTACCACCATCATTGGGCAATGCACTGTTTACTGCAAATCTTGCATTACATCTGGTCATTAAGAGTGACTTTTGCATTAATTACCATGAACACAAGGATGCTTTTCTCTTTCAGAATGAGGGCTTTTGCAGCACACTTATTGGAGATGCCGGGGATTGAACTCCCGTCTCTCTGGAGGCGTGGGTTCAAACCCACCACTGCCTTTGGCATCTATTACATAGCTGGAAGCCAACCAATGTGTTGTCTTACAGCTGTGTCATTTGGGCTGAACTTGGTGAAGTAACTACAATCATCCATCAATCACCTTGCTGAGATTGTTCCTTGTTAACCTGAGGTTTAACAATTGGTGAAACCTTCCTTTCCAGCACTTTGGAGTAGAAAATCAACAAATCATTGTGATAATTAATCGTGATCTCCATATTGATCAAAGTAATTGTCATTATCATTTTGGCCGTAATCATGCAGCCCAAAGAGATCTAATGTTTTATCAAACCAGGTTGGGCAAGTAACCTTTCTGCTGACTTCTTGTTAAAAAAAGCAAGTAACATCACTCAAAGAAAGCTACTGCGATGGCTGGGAATCAAACTCAGGTCAACTGCTTGGAAGGCAGCTATGCTCACCACTATACCACCATCGCTGGACAATGCAATGTTCACTTCAAATCTTGTAATACATCTGGGCATTGAGCCTGGAAGTGCGCTCTATCACTGAGCTACAGCCCCTGATGATTCCGAAATTCCCTCCAGGGGGGTCATGTGTTATCACATTAACAAGAATGGGAAGTGCGTTCATAAATATTGTTGACCTTCAATAGCTCAGTTGGTAGAGCGGAGGCCTGTAGAAGCATAAATCCAAAATCCTTAGGTTACTGGCGCAAAGAAGCAGTCTCTTCCAGAGTTTCCCTTCACGGATCAATCAAGTATTTCTGATTCTGATGTAGAGATGGACAGCCGACCCAAAAGCATAATACTTCTTGCCGAAAAAACAGGAAGGGCTCATTTAAAGGTTTTATTGCTTACTTAGTTATATAATTGTAACATTATTTATTAATATAACATTAAAAATAATCCCATGTTAGTCATATTTTTTATGTTTTAATTTTTTAAAAAACTATTAAAGAAGATAAGGATAAACAAGATAAAGATAGGATGGCTGAGCGTTCCAAGGCTCTGCTTTCAGGTCGCAGTCTCCACTGGGGGCTTGGATTCAAATCCCACTTCTTACATGAATTGTTTCCTTCTAGAACTAATTTCAGAGACATGGTATTGGGAAGCTTGAACTCAGCTATTCTCTACATGGTAGTGGATATTAATTTGCGCAAGATACTGAATTGAAAGTACAGCCGCACCTTTTGTGAGGATCTGCATTATCAACCCATGTAAAGTTACCATGTGGACACAGTAGACCTATCTACTGCTGTATTCATTGTTTGTGGCAAGAGCTTTAAAACCTATTCTTGACTTTTCTTGTTCCACATCCTGTGTGAACGCTTAGCTTACTAAATGACTTAAGTTAGCCAGTAATTGTTGTGTGCCTTCAAAAGCATAAGTGTTAATAATATGGAAGAAGCTGCCTGGCAAACCAATGTTCCCTTTTAGAACAGTGGTTCCATGGTGTAATGGTAAGCACTCTGGACTTTGAATCCAGTGATCCGAGTTCAAGTCTCAGTGGAACCTGGTTTTAAGCCAGACTACTGGTGAAATTAAAAAAATCAACCTCTACACTGTCCACATCTAGGCTAACGGGTCAAATATTCTTGGCTGTTCGACTGAAAACAGTATGTTGGTAGTGGCATGTTGAGCTGTGACCTGTACTTCATGTTAACTGAAAGGAGCTCCAAATTTAGACTTAGTTGAACATATTGAAGATATTTCCACAACGTTGACCCAAATGTCAGTCTCTTTCCCATCTAGTTGGGACATGTCTGGACACAGGTGGACATTTTGGACAGAAACATTGGTGGATCTTGATTCCCACCACAGGATTCAGCCTGCATTGCACATTGGGGTACAGAGTCAGTAAGATGCCTTCACATCCCGCGCAATGTGTTGCCATTGTCAAGCACATTTGTTTGTGGGGTTGAGGGTATTCTGGGGTTGTGTAAATAAAGTAGGCAGGACTAGATTATAGCCGATAGATATCAGAGATCCATCCATTACCTTAATTTTTATGCGTTGTACTTTTCCCTTGCCGGGTGAGTTAGGGAAACTGTTACAGCATAGCGGAGTACTCCGTCCACCTCCACACTTGTAGTCCTCTCTTCAAGCAGACTTACTGCCTCCTGGTCTTGTCTTGACCTGGTTACCACTTTCTCATTTTTGTATGGCAGCACATCCAGCTGCTAGAGATTCTCAACAATCTGGAAGAGCTCCATGTTGGAAGGAACAGTGGACGTCAGAAAGTACTGTTGGGCCGTAGCTGTTGCTCTACGATCCGTGCTGGGCCCTGAAACGTCCCCCCCTCCCCCAAGTCGGGTTCGAATGGTGAGTGGTCAACCCAATCCCTGTGAAAGTACCCTGGTAGCAAATGAATATTGCATGTTACATTTACACAGAAACACCAATAACATACACACAAGGTGTTCTATTTGCCTGTTAACTAATGAAATTAAGTAATAAATGCGCTACTTTGGCTCCACTACAGTTCTGTGTCAGTCAACTGCTCCATTTCACTCACCACTGAGTCAGACTTAATGCCCCGCCCACAACAACATCTGATTAGCAGGCAATTTAAAAACAAGTACAGGTAATCTCTGCAAAAACAAGGTGCTGCTGGGATTTGAACCCAGGAACTTTTCCTGACTAGACAGGCACTTCAACCAACTAAGCCACAGCACCTCTGAACATAGATGCATGGACATTATGGAGGTACTCAGTGTAAACAACTGAGGTGGTTGGGTCATCTGGCAAGGATGCCTCTTGGGGTTCTCCGTAGAGAACTGGTCCAGGCACGTCCAGCTGGGAGGAGGTCCTCGGGGAAGACCCAGGACTATGTGGAGAGATTATATCTTCAACCTGGCCTGGGAACGCCTCTGGATCCCCCAGTCGGAGCTGGTTGATGTGGCTCGGCAAAGGGCAGTTTGGGGTCCCCTGCTGGAGCTGCTGGACAAAGATGGAGGGATGGAGGGAACCCTTTTCACTAGCTCATTGTATTCTTGCAAGAAAGACTTAGTTGCAGGAGGTGCTGTAGCTTAGTGGTTAAAGCGCCTGTCTCGTAAACTGGAGATCCTGGTTCCAAATGCCAGCAGTGCCTGGTTATCACTGAATAAAGTGTTTCCACATGGTTTGTGATACTTAACATATGCAACAAAGATGAAGCCTGATTTTCTAGAGCACTAAAGTGACATGTGATGCTGTTTTGTACCATAACATTACATGTGTACATGTAAAGCAAATAAAAGCCTTTTGTTGGAGGTGTTTTTGCAACTTTAGTGTGAAGATTATAAAGTTTTTATTATTATGAATTCCTTCAGTCTTACCTTGGAAGCTTAGGGCTCCTGCACACTGCCTGCATGGCGTGAGTGTGTCAGCTGAGGTTAGAATGCCTATCGTATTGGTCAACACTGTTAACATGGGAGAAATATTTAAAAAACAGACACGCCACACAGCAAACACTATGTTGAATGTTGAGGAGGACTAAATTAGGACTGTGTTTTAAGCGTTCCATGGCTTTCCATGAGAAATGGCATGATAACAGCTGTTTTCAGTGTTGATGGAACATGGCCTGACCGGAGGGAGTGGTTAATGACCTTTGTGATGAGGGGACTTATGGCATGGAGGTTAGATTTTACCAGACCTGTGGGAAAAGGGTCTCTCATCTCTCAAGGTCCTTGCATAGGACTTCTGTTGTTCTCGGTAGGCCTGCCTATCAACAGTGAGTCCTGAGGTGTCGCTCAAGGACATGTCCAGCTGTTTTCATTTGCCGGAGTTCGTAGGGGTCCCCTGCTGGAGCTGCTGGACGAAGATGGATGGATGGAAGCAACCCTGTTCATTAGCTCATTGTATTCTTGCAAGACAGGTTTATCTGTCGAAGGCGCTGTAGCTTAGTGGTTAAAGCGTCTGTCTTGTAAACAGGAGATCCCGGGTCCAAATCCCAGCAGGGAACGTTATAACCAGGAGGGAACGTTCTCTAAACATTAGCTTTTGGTTCGAACTAACCTTTAGAGAACCAAAAACTAACGTTACCTAACGTTCTCTAGACGTTCTGTGTTAGTGGGGTACTTATCGCTGTCAAAAGGTATGGTGTTATGTTTGACAATGATACTCAATACAGGAAACATGACAATGCATACTATTTTTTTTTATTCTTCAGGTTTGTCTTTTTGTCGTTAATGGCTACAAGTGAACAGTTTCTTTCTGCCTTTGACCGACATATTTCGGCTTGTTTTTCCAGCCCCTGAGCATGCACAGTAGAGCAGAGTGGCGCAGCGGAAGCGTGCTGGGCCCATAACCCAGAGGTCGATGGATCAAAACCAACCTCTGCTAATCCCTATGCTTTGTACCAGCAGTCTGTTGATGTTAAACATAGCGTCTGATGCTGCAAGTGTCTGAAGTGAAATGTCTCCGCCGGCCGAAGAGCTAACTTAATATTTTCCATAAAAATAGAAACTACAGTGCTCATACCTGCTGTAACACCCATTAAAACTGGAGCATAAAACAATAAATTCATTACACTACAATTAATAAATACTGTAAATAGAAACATGTACGCTTAAAGTAAAGTAAAACCTGTAAATGCAACGGCGGTGGCTGGAAATCAAACCTGGGCAAAATGCTTGCACTGATGATATTATTCATAGTCAAAAAGTAACATATCTGTTGCCTTTCTGCTGGACACTACAACGTTTACTGCAAATCTTGTAACACAGACTGAAAATAAATGCTAAGAAATACATTGCCGGAGGCTTTCAGTAGTTATGAGATAACACAATATTATTCATGAAGGTACATCTGCAATTTGGTGTAATGTCATATGTTGTTGGTTTTCTACCGCGCTTAAAGAGCGCCTCTCGTTGTCGGCAGGATTCGAACCTGCGCGGGGAGACCTCAATGGATCTCTAGTCCATCGCCTTAACCACTCGGCCACAACAACCTGAAACACAGCCCTGTACCTGTTTGCATGAATGTTCATAAACATTTCAATTGGAAAGTCATACCAGACATGGACAAAGTGCAAATCATAGTCTGTGGATAGTTGTGGATGAAGTTTGATTGATTGATATGCTCCCTTATTTGTACAAGAGCTATTTTGTAACAGAGATCTAATGTTTTATCCAATCCAGTTGGGCAAATAACCTTTCTGCTTACTTCCTACTTGTTTCTGCATTTGTTCAGAGCTATGTCTGATGATGAACTCACTACCGGGACAACCCCAAAGAGAAGCACTTATGAACACAATAATCATCAGTGTCTCCATTTGAGATGATCTGAATGTGATTACAATGACATCCATCTTCAGTTAGTCTGTAGCATTGTCATGTTCAACTGCCCCAACAAGTAGCACTTACTGAATTCAACAGTCAAGTCAATGCTAAAGTTACAGTAATAGGAATGACTTAGAAAACATTTCAGCATTGTTTAACCAGTAACAAGGGAGAATATTCTTTTTAAACATTTCTATAGGGAGGTCAGCAAAACTACCCGTCTGTCTGTACAGACTACAACTCAACCCTTTTTCAAACCTAAGCTGGGTGAGTAACGTTTCCAGATGTCTTTGTGTAGGTGTTGCAGAAATGCTGGAGTAGTGTGGATACGTGGCCTAAATATAACAACAGATATGCGTTGTTATAGGAAAACAGTATTAAATAGGATATAGACCAAGAAAGACAAAACCTTTACATCAGCATTGAGCATGTTCCTGCTGTCAAAGAGAGCTTTACTGTGACGTAGGATCACCTACCTCAGGATCCAGGAATCCACAAAAACAACAAATGAGGCTAAAGAGTTATATAAACATTTGAATAAAAACATGTATGTGCATGAGTGAAGACAATGAAACCTGTACTCTTTCTCTATCTATGTTGTTTCTTTTTTTGTTTAGATTATTTTTTCAGGTTTTTTTTCCTTTATTAGATAGAGACAGTTGATAGACATACGAAACAGGGAGAGAGAGAAAGATGGGGGATGACACGTAGCAAAGGGCCACAGGCTGGATTCGAACCTGGGCCGCTGCAGGACTCAGCCAACATGGGGCGAGCGCACTTACTCAGTGAGCTATAGGCCACCCCCTATGTTGTTTCTTCTTGCTGACATAGTGCCAAATGTTGTCAGGCTCACTGGTGACTCGACTGAACCATTTAATTGTATCACTCAGTGTTAAAAATTAAAATTAAAAACGAACATGTTTTCTGCCTGGTTTCCAATCCGGGACCAGTTTCAGCCGCTGTCGGGGGTCTGATTTAAAGGAAATGGTACTCTTTAAAAGTGTTGGGGTTCTAGCATTAAACTAATGAGGAAGAATCTGACAAATCTAAATCAACCAAAAACAAGTCCAGGAACTTACTCTTACACCTGTATCCGTCAAGTCCTGACCATTCCCTGACCGGGAATTGAACCCGTGCTGCGGCGGTGAGAGCGCCGAATCCTAGCCACTAGACCATCAGGGAGTCTCATCTATCCAATTCATCTTTGTAGATGTGAGTTTCCTTGTGCAAATGTGAAAAGTGACGTGTAAAAATTTTTTGGGGGAAAAACCCACAAAGATTTAAGAATGAAAATCAGAGGGAGAAGACAAGGACAGATCGGTGGCAGAAGACGGGGACAGATCAGAGGGAAAAGACAGGGACATATCAGAGGGAGAAGACAGGGACATATCAGAGGGAGAAGACAGGGACAGATCCGTGGGAGAAGACGGGGACATATTAGAGGGAAAAGACGGGGACATATCAGAGGGAAAAGACGGGGACATATCAGAGGGAAAAGACGGGGACATATAAGGGAGAGAAAACGGGGACAGATCTGTGGGAGAAGACGGGGACTGATCAGAGGGAGAAGACAGGGACTGATCAGAGGGAAAAGACGGGGACAGATCAGAGGGAAAAGACAGGGACAGATCCGTGGGAGAAGACAAGGACAGATCAGAGGGAGAAGACAGGGACAGATCAAAGGATCAACACACAGAGACTTTGATTCCTAATAATTAAACTGAAATAATAAAATCTGTCTTCTAGGAGATGACGGGGACAGATCCGTCTGGAGAAGACGGGGACAGATCAGAGAACCAACCCGATATCATGAAGACAGAGCTGTCTCTGTCTCTCTCTATCCTTTTATTCGTCCTTATTTCTTGTTGGAGAACAGAAGAACTCAGTTTTGTTTTTATTTGTCTGTTTGCGTCCGTTTTCAAACCCGAGCACCTTATTTAAGTTTTGTTGCATGAATGTTTTATTTTGAAAGAGTGTAAAACAACTTCCTAATAAAACAGGTTGAACTATCTGAGGTTTATTCATAAAGTGTGTGTGCGTGTGAGTGTGCTTGTGTGTGTGCGTGTGCTTGTGTGTGTGTGTGTGTGTAAAAAAAAACAATGATTCAGTTTGAAATATATTTTCATCCACAAATTAATTTTAGTCTTCAAAGCCTCGTAGTAACTCATAGTATAGTACGTCAAAATATTCCTAAAAAGACATAGTATAGTATGACAAAAAAGTCATAAAAGTCATAGAATAGTATGTCGACAAAAACATAAAAAGTCATAGTATAATATGTCGAAATATTCCTAAATGTTGTAGTGTAGTATGTCATAAAAAGTCCAAATTTATAGTTGTTGTAAAACAAGAAGAATCTAAAGTCCTCTGGAGAATGCGGGCATTGATCCCGCTACCTCTCGCATGCTAAGCAAGCGCTCTACCATTTGAGCTAATTCCCCTTCTCAAAAAGTGTCATAGTATGTTGAAAAAATTCATAAAAGTCATAGTATAGTACGTCAAAAAATTCATAAAAGTCATAGTATATTATGACAAAAAATCATAAAAGTCATAGTATAATATGACAAATATTCAAAAAAGTCATGGTCAACATTGTGGAAAGATCTACAATATGTTCAACTTAGTCTAAATATAGAGCTCCTTCAAGTTAACATGAAGTACATGCCACCACCAACATACTGTTTTCAGTCCAACAGCCAAGAATATTTTACCCGTTAGCCTAGATGTGGACAGTGTAGAGGTTGATTTTTTTTATTTCACCAGTACTCTGGCTTAAAACCAGGTTCCACCGAGACTTGAACTCGGATTACTGGATTCAAAGTCCAGAGTGCTCACCATTACACCATGGAACCACTATTCTGAAAGGCAACATTGGTTTGCCAGGCAGCTTCTTCCATATTATTAACACTTATGCTATTGAAGGCACACAACAATTAATGGTTAACTTAAGTCATTTAGTAAGCTAAGCATTACATTTGATGTATCAGTCAGGATGGCTGATCGGTCCAAGGTGCTGTGTTCAGGTAGCAGTCTCCGTTGGAGGTGTGGGTTCAAATCCCACTTCTGACAACTAGTTTTTTCATCTGGAACTAATGTCTGAGACATGAAATTGGTAATAAAGAACTTAGCAGTTCTTTGTATTTAAGAGGACATGAAGTTGGAAAGAAACACAATTGCAAGTTGAGTGTTTTCTTGAGCATCTTTATTGTCAACACATGTAAAGTTACCATGTGTTTGTACACAGTAGACATATCTACTGCTGTATTCACTGTCTGTGGCAAGTCCCACATCCTCTGAACGCTTAGCTAACTAAATGACTTAAGTTGGCCTGTAATTTTTGCTTTTTAATCTGCGTTGTGATGTTGTTTGCCTTAATATCGCACATGTGGATATTATAAAGAATGCCAAGCAAACCCTTGCAACAATTTTAAAGGGTCCATGGTGTAATGGTTAGCACTCTGGACTCTGAATCCAGTTCAAATGTCAGTGGAACCGGTTTTAAGTTGCATGTATGCATTGTCTTAAGTTAAGTGTAATGTGTTGTAGTATCTATAGAGATTTGTGGTGTAGTATGGATCATTGTCCTGTCCTTTATGTATTATGAAACTTATTGCCGCCTTCTTGGCAGGACTCCCTGGAAGAAGAGTTACTTTAGCTCAATGGAATTGTTCCTGGTTAAATAAAGGTTAAAAAAAAAAAATATATGAATCCGTAATCTGTCCAAACATTCCTCTCTTCATCACCACCATACTGGAAGTCGGCCATGTTTAATTGGATGCTCTCCAGTTATGTTGTTTGGTAGATTAACTTTATGTTTCCTACTTGGTGACTTTCATTTCATATTCTTTGTCTGACATTTTCTATCCCTGTTTGTATTTTCTGTGACTGCATGGTTTTAAAATCTGTTGGAGTTTCTTCAGACTAAAGCAAAGACACTGATGTCCTCCAAAAGACACATAAAGACAGCACCTGTTTCCAGAGGACCTAAAGAATGACGAGCAGCAGGAAACAGAGCAGCTCAAATAGCAAACAGCTGATTTATTCATCTGACTCGTAGAACAACGCCAATGATTGACTTGTTTTTAATGTCTGGGAATGTGGAACAGCTCCATGCTGACTACCTGAAATAAAACAAGGCCACATGCTGATTATTGGGGACTTGATTTGATGGATTTATTCTTCCGTGTGTCTCTGTTAAACTCCTAATTTAAAGGTAAAAGTCAGCGTCCACTAAAGGTTGTGTTTGTTGCTGCTGACAGACTCAGATTATTATTCTAAGTGTGTGACAACATTATGGGATGGATCCCTACAGAGATAGACCTTTTAGTTAAAGAGGAACATCCTTTTAGTTGGATCCTTTAGTTTCCAACCAGACCAGAGTGGTGATTGGAGGAACAGTGGAAAGATGAACCAAGATGGCTTTTCACATATATATTTTCTTTTTCTATGGACTATAGTTGTGTTTGTTATTAACAGAAATCAACCTGTCAACATTCTATTCGGCATAAAGTTTCCAACATTAAGTTTAACATTAAGGAGGATTTCTCCCTATCGGCCCTCTGCTCTGCTCCGGCCCCGCTGTCCGTAATAGTTAAAGCAGATAAAAACCTAAAGAACACTCAAAAGCTTCAAGATAAAACTTACTTAAGAAGCGTCTTCATTCACGCTCAAGAGAAGCCCTATGAAGAAGAAGACTATGACTTGATTCATGAAGTCCCTGTTATTATTTTGTGGTCAGTCCCATATGGTCTAGCGGTTAGGATTCCTGGTTTTTCACCCAGGTGGCCTGGGTCAACTCCCGGTATGGGAATAGGTGTTTAGCTGGGGAAGGTCTGCAGGAAGATCTGTACAATCTCTGACATTGGCTATATTAAATCAGAGCTGTAGTTAGGTAACCTAAGTTTCTGTTCATGATCGTACTTTTGGTTTTTGAATGGTAGATGAACAACTGTGCTGGAATTTCTAATCAAAAAAACTGAACTTTCCCATTTTGACAAACTGTTTTGATCCCTTGAGGTATTTCATTGAAGTCTTTGGTCTTGGACAGTTACCTTGCAATCTAAAACTGTAATCCTATTGTCTCTGGAACAATAGTGGCAGTTGGAGGAGTAATGGCTCTTTACAGTGAATATGCAAAAGAAGATGTTCACAAATTCAGCCCAGGTAAATGCTCAGCCCATATCACACAGACATCCCTACTCATTGGTTACAATTTCTAAAATCAACAATGTCAGAGAAAAATGACAAGAGTGATAACATTTTTAGTATGTAAGTATCGGCTTTTCCCTGCAAACGTTTGTTCCAATAACATTAACAGCATACCGTTAGTTTACGTTCCTTGTGTTGGTCACGATTTTGGGAAATGATATTTGCAGGTAGTGTGGCCGAGCGGTCTAAGGTGCTGGATTGAGGCTCCGTCTCTCTAGAGGCGTAGGTTCAAATCCCACCACTGCTATTTGCTGAAATGTTACATACATTGGTATACTCCTTGCTGAGGATTGGCTAAACTTGACTTTCCAGCACCTTGGAGTAGAGTTTACCAAGGAGCCTAGTGCAGCCTGAGCATAGTGATACTCCTGTATGGGCAGATGCCATTCTTCTTGAAGAGGGGAGCAACCACCCTGGTCGGCCACTCCTTAGGCACTGCCACAGACCTCCACGCAATGTTGAAGAGGTATGTCAACCAAGACAGCCTCTCCTTACAATATTTCTCAACGAATTTAATCAATCCCTGGGGCTTTGCCATTGTGGAGTTCTTTAAACAGTAAAGCTAAGGGTATTTTTACTACTGTAAAACTATGTTACAGTAAGGGTATTATACTGTAAAAAACATGTACACTGCAGCCGACTGCAAGAGCCAGGCGGACCCAGAGCATGCTGGGAAACGCCGGCTTCTCAGCTGATTTAACAGCTGATTGGTTTACAACATGATGACGTTTTATATAAACTTTTTTATCGTTTTTGAATCGGAGCGATTTTAATTACTATTTGTCTGATTTAAAGACTTATTCTGTCCAGAACCATGTTGTGGCTGATAGAGACGTTTAGAAGTCAGACAGACTAATCTGATCAGATCATGTATCATCTACAGTGTGTTGTTCATTAAAATCAGCAACAGATTGCATGTAGAGCACTTTGCCAGCTACTCTGTCATAATCAAAAAACAACTGAGACTGTGTACAAGCTGATGTGTGGGTCTGATATATATTTTCTTAATCGGAATCGCACCACAGTGTTTTTCATCACTTCCTGTCCAGCCTGAAGGCGGCTGGAATCGGCTGGAAACTGTCCGACTTTACCGCAGCTTTTTGTCACCGCCCCCCGCTGCTGCCGCCTGCTCTCGTCCACTTTACAGGCGAGGCGCAGTTCATCTCGAACGAGCCTACTGACTCTGCAGAGAGAGCCATCAGAGCTGATCAGCAACAGCTGTGCTCCTGCATGATGGGTTTTAACCTGGCATTGTAGCACAGGAACCAGTTTCTCTTGGTGACTGGAGCGATGGCAGCTGTTTGGGCCTTTGTTTGTTTGTGTCTGACTGTTTGGATTAACAAAGGTTGTACATTTCTTCTGTTTGAAGCTTGTATTCAAATATGTAGTGGAGTATAGCGAATGTAAGAGTAGGGTAAATTACTCAATTACTGAAATGAAATTTAGCAAGTTCATATATGTGGCGTCAAACAGCAGAAACATTTGATTAACAGCATTTGCATTGTCCTTAGGCTGGAGTTTGCCAGTTGGAGGCACAAATGAAAACATGATGATGCGCTGCAGAGGAGAATGATTAGAGGTAAGAACGTTAGTGACTGAATCTTAAAGAGCTCTTACAGAGGCTAACTGGATTTATTTTGTGCTACAGATGTGTCTCCCAATGAAATCCCATGAAGAGGGCCTTTGCACTTCCCAGTCATGGAGTCTAAGTTGATCCAAGCCGCTAAAGGTGAGCAGGTTCTATGAAACCATATGGGAAATGCTGATATTGTATTTACAGCTGAGGTTCTTTGTGGCACAATGTAGAAAACTAAGGTTAAGTTGTCTGGCTTTTGGATTGGGGATTCCTACCTATGTGTAATTTAAGCTATTTTGACCATACCATGTGGGTATAAGCTGGCTTCTCAAATTATTCAAACATTTATATAGTCAGTCAGCAAACTTAAGCTAAAGTAGCTCTGTAGAGATCGTGGAATTTCCCAAACAAAGTAAATGCAGCACATGAACACAACTGCTGTGCTAGCTTAAACACAATTCAGATTCTGTAATGATGTAAACAAACTCCACTGGTCTAATTACCAATTAAATGTTTTGGAGATATCAAGCATTAAAGGAAGTCTTAATACTTGCTTTACTTTTTAATCAAAAACAAAGAAGCCTTAATGGTAAATTATTTACAGTATTAATGTCAAGGGTAGTTGGAATTAACGATTTCTACGTATTTTTCAGCACAAAATGGAAACAATGAAGTGGAAGCTGAGGCAGCTATTCAAAAGCTTGCAGATGTTCAATTGCCCCTGAACGGACCCAAACGGCTCAAAACGGCTCAGACGCTGGGCGACCAGGCTGCCAACCAGACGCTGGGCGACCAGGCTGCCAACCAGACGCTGGGCGACCAGGCTGCCAACCAGACGCTGGGCGACCAGGCTGCCAACCAGACGCTGGGCGACCAGGCTGCCAACCAGACGCTGGGCGACCAGGCTGCCAACCAGACGCTGGGCGACCAGGCTGCCAACCAGACGCTGGGCGACCAGGCTGCCAACCAGACGCTGGGCGACCAGGCTGCCAACCAGACGCTGGGCGACCAGGCTGCCAACCAGACGCTGGGCGACCAGGCTGCCAACCAGACGCGCCTTTGACATGTTTCTGCATGTACCTACTTATATCTGTGGTGATATTAAACTGAACTGATTTTACCATACTTCTCTGATAAATTGTAAGCAATGAATGATTTAATCTGCCAGGAAGCACAACTGTTTCTTTTTGCCATTTCTTTATGCATGCCTCCAAACTAAAACAATTGCACAAAAGGTCACTTCGGGATCAACACTTATCAGAAATTAGTTTCTATTAACAAAACATGGGTTTAAAATTTTATGATATTTATGATTTTAGGGTTTTAAATACATAGTGTTTAGTTTTCCTAGGTCAATTTTTGACCTGTTGGTCCAATGGAGCACTACTGTGCTTTACAGCAGATGAGCACATGTGAAGACCCACTAAAAAACCTGCACACATACACGGCCCCCACAAACACAATCGTACAACCTATATACAGAATGAGTTTTGCAACAATGAATGCAACACATGCAGTTGCAATTATGAAGTAAAATGTAATGAACAAGAGTTTTCATACTTAACATAACTTCTTTTCTGGGACTATCACAGAATGCAGTGCGATCAGTTGAGAGTTGTATTCAATTTTATTTATAGTATCAATTCATAACAAGAGTTATCTCAAGACACTTTACAGATAGACCACACTCCAGAATTTACAAGGACCCAACAGTTCTAGTGGTTCCTCCAGAGCAAGCAACAGTGCAACAGTGGCGAAAAACTTCCTTTTAGGCAGAAACCTCGGTCAGACCCAGGCTCTTGGTAGGCGGTGTCTGACGGGCGGTTGGGGTTAGAATGAGAGTGGCAATAACAAAAATAGAAAAAATTAGTAGTTTGTAGCAGTTCTTTGTAGTAGTTCATAGCATAGCAGGACGCTGTGCGGCATTACAAGGCACAGCAGGACGTAGCAGGACATAGCAGGGCACCGCAGTGTAGCAGTTGAACATGGCATCACAGAACGTGTAGCGGGACCATGGCGATAGCTGCTACCCTGATTTCGGAGCCTCTCTGATCCAAGGGAACATGCTGGGGAAAAAAGAACATAAGGACTCCGGGGAATGACTCCCCAGAGCTAGGTTAGTAACAAGCATTTCTGGGACATGGATGCACATAAATGGAAAGATGGAAAGATAGAGGAGAGAGGAGATCAGTGTATCAAATAAGTCCCCAGCTGTCTAAAACTATTACAACAAAACCAAGAGAGACGAGGTAAAGAGAGCTCCAGCCCGGCCGGGCCAGAACTCTCCCCACCGGATCGGGCTGTATGCCAAGTCTCCCTTTAGTTCTATTATATTCTGATTATATGATAGATAAATCTGAAAACTATGTGACTAACTACTACTCCCTAACAATATTCGATTCTTTGCCCTAACTAGTGTATCAAAATAAGTCCCCAGCTGTCTAAAACTATTACAACAAAACCAAGAGAGACGAGGTAAAGAGAGCTCCAGCCCGGCCGGGCCAGAACCTCCCCCACCGGATCGGGCTGTATGCCAAGTCTCCCTTTAGTTCTATTATATTCTTGATTATATGATAGATAAATCTGAAAACTATGTGACTAACTACTACTCCCTAACAATATTCGATTCTATGCCCTAACTAGTGTATAAAAATAAGTCCCAGCTGTCTAAAATATTATTACAACAAAACCAAGAGAGACAAGGTAAAGAGAGCTCCAGCCCGGCCGGGCCAGAACTCCCCCCAACCGGATCGGGCTGTATGCCAAGTCTCCCTTTAGTTATATTATATGATAGATAAATCTGAAAACTATGTGACTAACTACTACTCCCTAACAATATTCGATTCTATGCCCTAACTATAAGCTTTATCAAAAAGGAAAGTCTTAAGCCTACTCTTAAATGTGGAGACGGTGTCTGCCTCCCGGACCAAAACTGGAACCTGGTTCCACAGGAGAGGAGCCTGATAGCTGAACGCTCTGGCTCCCGTTCTACTTTTAGAGACTCTAGGAACCACCAGTAACCCTGCATTCTGGGAGCGTAGTTCTCTCCCAGGGTTGTAAGGTACTATAAGCTCTTTAAGATAAGATGGAGCCTGACCATGAAGAGCTTTATAGGTGAGAAGAAGGATTTTAAATTCTATTCTAAATTTTACAGGAAGCCAATGCAGAGAAGCTAAAACAGGAGAAACATGATCTCTTTTCCTGATTCCCGTCAGAACACGTGCCGCAGCATTCTGGATCAGCTGTAGAGTCTTTATGGATTTTTCGAGCAGCCTGATAGTAAAGAATTGCAGTAATCCAACCTAGAAGTAACAAATGCACGGACTAGTTTTTCTGCATCATTTTTAGACAGGATATTCCTGATTTTTGCAATATTACGTAGGTGAAAAAAGGCGATCCTTGAAATTTGCTTTAAGTGGGAATTAAAGGACATGTCCTGATCAAAGATGACTCCAAGATTCTTCACAGTGGTGCTGGAGGCCAGGGTGATGCCATCCAGAGTAACTATATCTTTGGATAGTGCGTCACGGAGGTGCTTGGGTCCGAGAGCAATAACTTCAGTTTTATCTGAGTTTAACATTAGAAAATTACAGGTCATCCAGGTTTTAATATCCTGAAGGCACATTTGAAGTTTAACTAACTGATTAGTTTCATCCGGCTTGATTGATAGATATAATTGAGTATCATCTGCATAACAATGAAAGTTTATGGAGTGTTTCCTAATATACTGCCTAAAGGAAGCATATATAAAGTGAACAGGATTGGACCGAGCACAGATCCTTGTGGGACTCCATGACTAACCTTGGCGTGCACAGAGGATTCATCGTTAACATAACAAACTGAGATCGATCTGATAAATAAGACTTAAACCAGCTTAGAGCAGTCCCTTTAATGCCAATTAAATGTTCCAATCTCTGTAATAAGATATAATGGTCAATGGTATCAAATGCAGCGCTAAGATCTAATAACAAAGTACAGAGATAAGTCCTTTGTCTGAAGCAATTAGGAGGTCATTAGTATTTTCACAAGTGCTGTCTCTGTGCTATGATGAACTCTAAATCCTGACTGAAAATCCTCAAATAAGCTGTTGCTATGCAGAAAGTCGCACAGCTGTTTGGCGACTGCTTTCTCAAGAATCTTAATAATATAATAAAGACAAATTGGTTATATTCAGTAGTAAAGTGTTGACTATGGTAAAACTTCTTTAGTAGCCTAGTCGGGATGGATCTAAGAGGCAGGTTGAGGCTTAGATGAAGAAATAATTGAATTAAATTGATAAAGATCAAGTGAAGCAAGCAGTCAAAACATGTATCTGGTTTACAGCTGTTTCTAAGGTTCCTGAGTTTAGAGAAGCCAGTTAAAGGCAGGTCTTGGTGAATTTTTGCTTCTAATAGTTATAATTTTATCATTGAAAGAATCTCATAAAGTCGTTACTACTAAGAGCTATGGGAATACTTGGCTCAGTAGAGAGGTGTGACCTTCTGTTAGCCTGGCTACAGTACTGAAAAGAACCTGGGGTTCCTATTTCCTCTATCATGACGAGTAGTACGCTGCTCTGGCATTACGGAGGGCCTTCCTATACGTTTTTAAGACTATCTTGCCAGGTTAAACGAGAATTTTTCCAGTTTGGTGGAGCGCCAGACCTTCTCAAGTTTCCGCGATATTTGCTTTAATTTGCGAGTTTTCAGTGTTATACTATGGAGCTAACCTTCTTTTTTTATTATCTTCTTTTTAGAGGGGCAACAGAGTCTAGAGTCATTCGCAGGCGCCTGCTGCAATATCAACAAAATCGATTGGGAGGGACTAATAGCATAGAGTCCTCCGTTACGTTGGGACTGTAATGAATTAAATGCTAACGGAATCGTCTCCTTAAATTTAGCTACACCACTATCAATAGACATCTTGTATAGGATGTTTTGCCTAACGGCGGTAGTTCAGCAGTATAACTCAAAAGTTATCAACACGTGGTCAGATAGAAAGGGATTCTGTGGGAACACTATTAAATGTTTAATTCAACACCTATATACAGAACAAGATCGAGGGTGTGGGTTAAAACGGTGAGTCGGTTTCTGTACACTTTGAGAGAAGCCAATAGAATCTAATAGAGAGATAAACGCATGCTAAGGCTATCATCTCATCGTCCACATGAATATTAAAATCCCCTACAATAATAACTTTGTCCGTTTTTAGCACTAGGTTCGATAGAAACTCTGCAAATTCGGATAAAAATTCAGAGTATGGCAGGTGCTCGGTACACTATAAAAATAGAACTGGTTTGCATTGATTTCCAACTTGGGTGTGAAAGACTAAGAACAAGACTTTCAAATGAGTTAATTTTTTTAGGTTTAGAGCTGATTAGTAGACTAGAAGCAAAGATAGCTGCAACTCCACCTCCTCGGCCTGTGCCTCGAGGAATGTGAGGATTAATATGGGGGGGGGGTGGATTCATTTAGACTAACATATTCTCCATCCCCAGCCAGGTTTCAGTAAGACAAAATAAATCAATATTAGAATCTGATATTAATTCGTTACTAGTACACTTAGAAGAGAAGATCTGATGTTTAAGAGTCCACATTTAATTCTCCTATTCTTTTGAACTATTGCACTTGTGGTTTAATTTTTATGGTTTTCATGCACAGCTCCTCTTTCTGTTACCTTTGATTTAAATAATTTTAATGGTCGGGGGGCAGACACCGTCACTATGGGGATTTTTACTAGGTAACACCTGGAATAAAAGGAGCAGAGAAGTGTGTTAGACTGGGACTCTGCCTCCTGGTCCCAACTTGGATTGTCCAGGATTAGGTCCACCAATAAACTTGTCAAGTTTCTAGAAATGAGAGCTGCTCCAGCCCAAGTGGGATGAATGCCGTCTCTCCGAATCAGACCAGGTCTTCCCCAGAAGACTGCCAGTGATCCCAAAGCCCACATCATTATCTGGGCACCCCTCGATAGCCAGCGGCGAAATGACGACATGCGGCTATACATGTCATCGCTGGTTAGATTTGGGCAGGGGTCCAGAAAACTACGGTGTCCGACATTGACTTTGCGTATGTACACACCGACTCAACATTAATCTTAGTAACCTCCGTTTGGCGTAACCTGGAGTCATTAACGCCAACGTGAATACCAATCTTCTGTATTTACTTTACCTTATCAGCAGTTTCAGATAAGACTCCACGTTCGGCCCCCCTCTTCTAGCCCCCGGGATGCACTTAACTACGGCCGCCGGCTTCGCTAACTCCACGTTTCTCAGAATGGAGCTGCCGATAACCAGAGTTGGGCTGTGTCTCAAATCGCGCACTTCCCTTAGTGCACTTACAGAAGTACACTTCGTGCACTACGTACTATCTTACATAGTGCGTAAATTTTGACAGAGGATTGTTTGTCCCTCAAATCGCGCACTTCCATGTGCACTTACCGGAATGGACGATCACATTTCATCCTCTTCTTCTGTACAATTTGGAATTTCTCCAGGGAGAGCATTCCAGTCTGCTATTGTGTTTCGCAAAAATAATTCCTGCTTTATTTTTGATATTGTAACAAAAATATGTGATATATTTGCTCCGTGTCACGCCAGGATGACGATTGCGACACCGACCCGTCATGTCCCCCCCCCCCCCATTAGCTTCAAACAGTAACACAACTGTATCGTAATATTCGTTCTTACTGCACTCTTAATTATACCCCATTCTTTGCAGTCCACTCTTTTATGTATATACTTATGTTTTTCTTCTCTAAAAAATAAGTAAAATATTCATTCATTACGTTACTGTTCATTTTAATGCTCAACGGTTTCATGAGGACATTGTTGCCCATAGATAAGACTGTTGTTATGAAGCATTACCCCTACAACTTACCTAATAGACAAACCATCATTACATCTTTTATATAAGTTGTATTTTAGTTCTAAATGGTCTTCATACAGTGACAATACAATAGAGAAAGCAGAGGTAACAGAATTGACATTTAAATAGACCCATTCCTTTATATTCATTATGTTTGCTACAGTCATGCAACGTGTAATACAAAAGATAACAAAGTTAAATACTTTTAATATAATTTTATTTAAAAATGTGCTTGTAGTTCTGCAGGCTCTCCCCCCCCCCCCCCCCCCCCCCCCCAGGCCGTAGCTAGTCTGATGGGGACAGGGACATGAGGGGGGACTTCAGACTCTCCAGGGGATCCTTCTACGGTCTGATGGCCATCGTCACCCCTAAATGACGGCCCTCCACTCCTCGTTTGTCCCTGAAGAGACGGGTTATACAGGATAATCATCAGGGGGAGGCAGTATAAACAGGATCTACATCAGGTGGAGGCAGAAACAGTGGATACTTTTAACATTACGCTACTGTTAACGTTACTGGCAATCAGCTGATCGCTATTTCGCTGAATCGGATCATCGGATTATGTACAATTGTTTAGATCATACATCTAACACTAATCGTCTACAATGGGACGAAAGTTTAACACAAACAACAGTATACTACAAACATGTAACGTTAGCTTAGAACTTATTTGCCAATATGGTTAAACTTCCGCTGTTAGCTAGCTAAGGTTGGCTTGCTAGCACGTCCAATTACGGTACTAATAAACGTTATAATTCGTGGTACAAAAATTTTATCGACTGTAAAATTAACCAATATACATTTACAAATGCTTATATGTTAGCAAAAACACTCACGTTCAACTTGTATTGCTCCGTCGGTCTCGCTATCGTGTCTTCGGCCGCGCGCTATCAAGTTTTTCAACGGTTGTTAGCTCCGCCCTTCCGCTACGTAGCCAAGATGGCGACCGTTGAGTGTGGAAAGTGTCCATCGGTCTACACTTAACTTTGAGACCGGTTTGAGTGCACCATCCGGGTATTTTAAGTACACTGCATTTGACCGCACTTCGACAATGTGAACGCACTATGTACTCAAAAAGTTAGTATTTAGTACAGAAGTGCGCGATTTGAGACACAGCCTTGGTTTCTCAGCGGGGGGGTTGCTGAGTTGGGAAAATCTGTTAGAAACGCTAACAGGCTGGTGGCGGTCCGACGTCTTGGAAAGCTTACGACTGTCTCTTCTTCCTCGTCCTCGCACAGTAACCCACGCACTATGTATTCAATCAGAGTACAGGTTATCAGATAGCACAACAAGGACTTTAAATGTATATTTATTGTATTACACTCAGTTTTTATGGGTGTTACAGCCAGTATGAGAACTGTAGTTTCGATTTTTATAGACGAAATAAACTTGACATGTCATTAAGTTTACTCTACAGCAAGTGTAGACATTTCACTTTGATAAACATGAACACACTTAATACTGCTCCCAAGCATACCAATTAGCAGAGGATGGTTTTGATCCATCGACCTCTGGGTTATGGGCCCAGCAAGCTCCCGCTGCGCCAAAGCTGGGGAACATAGTCTGTAAGGGGGGGAAGAAGAGGAAAAGGGGAAGAGGGAGGGAGAAGGAAAAAGAGGAAAGGAAGAGGAAAAAGGAGGAAAAAAGAGAAATGAGAGAAAAGATGAGAAAGATGCTAAATTACCCACAAAGTGTAAGAGTTTTATAGTTTCTATTAAGTCAGATTTGATTTAATTGCTGAATTGGAATGTTCCTGGGAAATAAGGGAAGTTTAACGTAGATTCAAAGGTCACAGGTTCGATCCCCACCTAGCACCAGATCTTAGGTTCGATCCCCACCTAGTGCCAGAAGATCCAATTCCACTGTCCACAACTTTATTGTTCTACTAAACAAAGTTTTGGAGGAATAAGATTTAGTAAGGTTGGGAAACAATTTAAACAATAATTTATGACGTTTAGATTGACTTTTGAACAATATATCTGTTTTTAGTACTGCATACATTTAGTAATCGTGCTATATTGGTCAATATTAAAAGTTAGTCTTTATAATAAGTATGTTTTAGTAATAAATAATTTTCTTTTTCTTTAAACAATGTATGACAGGTAAAAACCAAGCTTTTTAGTTCTCTTTTCTCTAAAAGCTAGTATGTCTTACAGTAATCATTGCAGGGAAGTAGGGTGTATAAAGGCAAGTCATATGCTCAGCAGTTGTACACTATCATTTAGAATAATATTGAAATGAAGCCATTTAATATAATACATGCCAACTTTATTAAATTACTGATCTCAACAAAACAATATGTCTTTAGGTAACGAATAATATTGTTTAGCACAGAAAGACTGACTATACAAAGGTTTTTACGCCAGGGAGGAAAATGAGAGAATCAACAAACTACTTCTGTACAAGAGTAAAACACACATAACATATAAATCACAATACATCATAGTATTGTTTGCATAGTAAAATCTAACTATTTACATTTTCTATGTACATTATACATTTAAATTTGATTTTTTAATCTGATCTAACCACAACTCTTTTGACAGTGTTTCTGTATTTGGGCAGTAGATAGTGCCTTGATATTGGCTGTGCCCAGTTTCTGCGGTTCTGAATTGTCCACACTTCCTGCAAGTGTTGTACTCCACCTTCCTCTTATTAAACCTTGCCTTAGAGGCAGGGCGACACTGGCAGTGTGGAGGTGCGGATGGAGCAGAGGGGCAATCGGTATATGGGGGGCACGGTATGCTAGTGTTGGAACAGCAAACAAAGTTCCTGGGCTTGAGGATAGACAGAGGTTGCTTGAGGGAAGAACGACAGAGGACCAGAAGCAGGAGGCTGTGAAAAATCTGATTCTGGGCTGATGCTTTGGCATAATAGCTTGGGGGCAGCGGTGACAGGGGCAGGAGGCTGTAGAAAAGTGGATTCTGCTGATGGCTTTGGCATGATAGCCTGTGGGGCAGTGGTGACGGGCTACTCCCTGCCACCACTTTGTCTTTGCCACCCCACAGTGCTTGGGGCAGTTGTAAACATGTTCAGTGCAGTGTGTTTGAGGAGGAGCAGCAGCGTGGATGTTGGCAGGTGGAAGGGCCTCCGAGGCCACAGCATTCGGGCAGGTAGATTTTTCCCTGCAGGATCAGTGTAACATCCTGGCGCTTCACCCGTTTATTATGCCACTGCTGAGGTTGTTTGATTGATCTCAACCAGCTGCAGTGTAGTGCTCTGCATGATGGCTCCATTACCCAGAATAAGCTGCCGGATTTTGCGTAATCCTGCAGGACACAAAGTCCATCTTGTAGCATAGTCCTGTACTTTACCCTTTACTTTCCTTTTTGGATTCTTGTGTAAATCACAGAGTCTGATACAAATGGCTTCTCCAAGCGGCAGCAGTCTGGCCACTGGCAGGGGAGGCAATGGATCCCAGCACACACCGCTTCAGGCTCTCCACACCAGGAGTAAACTCTGCCCGTAGTTTTGGAGACCTGAACTTTCCTACTATGAGCCTGTCTTGGTGTCTGGCAGCAAACACCACCCGTTGCTGGTCATACGGCAGCAGGCTCTGCCAGAGGTCAATGATGGTGCTGGCCTGTTGGTTGCTCAGGTCAAACCAGTATGGTTCTTCAGACCCACCAGATACTCTGCTAGACTGTCCACAAGATCCATTCCCGCATGTTGTGTTCATCCACAGCCTGAAAAACACATCAGACCAACGATTAAAAGTTATCACTAATATTACGCACACAATACTGTGGAATAATTACCCATTTAGGTATTCTTTTTCTTAGCTATTCTTTAATCCCTCTTACTAGTTGTTCTTCAGGCATGAAGACGGCTGCAGGCTGGGTAGCTGGGGTGACACAGAGACAGCAGCAGGCTGGGTAGCTGGGGTGGACACAGAGACAGCAGCAGGCTGGGTAGCTGGGGTGGACACAGAGACAGCAGCAGGCTGGTAGCTGGGGTGGACACAGAGACAGCAGCAGGCTGGGTAGCTGGGTGGACACAGAGACAGCAGCAAGGTTTGATTGAGGTGCAGCAAGTGGGATTGTGGTTTTTATTGCAGAGGTGTCAATCAACTGCCAGATGACGTGGTGGCAGTGCTGGAAACGACCTGGAAGAAAAGAGAAATTGCACGCAGAGTAGCACCCAAACTATTCTCCCAAAGAGATACAATTTTAAAGTTAAGTTAACACAAGGTCATTTTAATTCAGTTTATTTAAGAAGAAAGGAGTGCAAACTAATAAAAGGCATTATTAACAGAATTCATTATATTAACCACATGTGGCATCATACCTGAGAAGGTTTCCTGGCCATACTGAGGTGGGCTTCAGTGTTGCAGTGTGAGCCACCAACCGTGGTTTGAATAACTGGGGAAGGATGAAATGTCCCAAGTTACAGTAAATGATCATAGAGTTTGTACAGGTCACAGCAATATACATGGAATTAAAGCTACTGTTTGTAGTGCTGGGATTTAGTGCTGGTACCATTTCAAGGGATATTTGGGTTGCACTGGACCAGCAGAGGGTCCAGCAGCATTTGGAGCAGCAGGGTCAGCAGCAGTTGGAGCAGGGGTCAGCAGCAGTTGGAGCAGCACAGTTGGAGCAGCGGGGTCAGCAGCAGTTGGAGCAGCAGGGTCCAGCAGCAGTTGGAGCAGCAGGGTCAGCAGCAGTTGGAGCAGCAGGGTCAGCAGCAGTTGGAGCAGCAGGGTCAGCAGCAGTTGACGGAGCTGGGCCAGCTGCAGCAGCAGGTGTGGCTGTCTGCACATTAGTTTTCTAATACAAATATCAAAGAAATCAACAGACACATATAAGTCAATTTTAACAACATACATTATGATTGCATCTTTAGTATACTTCTATCATTTAAGTATCCCAATTAACTTTACCTTCTTAGTGTGAAATCCACACGTGCAGACCTGTGCTCCACCAAAAAGAGACATCTGCCCCCGCTGCTGGAGTGGACACTTCTCTATCTGTAATTAACCCATAAAAAATGCACCAGAATGTTACATGACATTAATTAATTGTTGATAGTTGTTAAAAAAACTGTAAAAAGCTGTACCTTAAGATAGGGTCATGCCATCTCTTTTGCCTCGGGCCGGTCTATTCCCAGCATCAGTAGGCCAGACCCCTGTAGCGGCAAACGTCCTCAGCCGGACAGCCATTCATCGTCCCCCATGGCACGATGCCTCTTAGCCTAGATGCCATCTGAGATTAAAACTCAATAGGACAATAGAGCAATAATGTCAATAGTTAGACACTTAATAAGGTCACTTATTGTATCCCAAAAGACAAAACTACAGTATAAGATTTAATCAAATAATTATATATTACAGGCATGACCATGGAATAGCTAATTTCTATCATCTAAATCTATCTGCTTCATCTTATAGTAAAGCATGTTGTAACATTGCTAGTACAGGGGCTTGAGGCATAATGAGGCTTATTATAATCATTATCACATTAATATTATTATATTACATTATATTTTATTGTCAACAAATACTACAGTGGACTGAAGTTGGGGTAAACGTTTGAATGCTAATCTTAAAGTAATATAAATTATAAGGGACTGATGTCAATTCAATCAATTTATCAGTTCTCTCTCTCTCTCTCTCTCTAACAAAAACTAAAAAATATTTATAATAATATTTTTAAAATAAAAATTTAATTACAGCTAACTTTAACTTAATCCTGACGTTACTTAACATATTGATGTTACTTTATACATAACGTGATACACGTAACGTAGCCTATGCTGTTGACTAACGTTATACTCTTCTCAACTAGAAAGTGCACCGCAACATGACTTCGCAGGCAAATAAATACATAGCTACATACATTACGTGAACATGTAACAGTTTAATGCACAACATGCGACGGTGACGTTTGGCCTAACGTACCGTAGCGTTAATACACTAGCTACTACTGCTTACAGTAGCATAACTTATAAGCTTGTTCTTAACTAGCAAAGTGCACAACAATATGACTTGCGGTCAAACAAATACATCAATTACATGAACTTTTGACAAGTTTAATTCATGAGATGTGGTGCCAGTAATAACTTACTTTATTTTCCGTGGAAAATACCGAGATGAGTCGTCTTCTCTTGCGATTGCGGCAAAGCTGGCATCGAAGCAGAAATGCGTTTTGATTGGTAGAAATGGAGATGGGCGTTGCCAAGAGGAGGCGCTTTTTTGATTGGCAAGAAATGGATATGAAGTCTCTCATGATTGGCAAAAATGGAAGGGAGCTTTGGGTTTGATTGGTAAGAAAAGGATAGAAAGTGGACAAATACGTTCTGAGTAGCGCCAACGAGGCTATGAAAGCTATCGCAATGGTTGGAAAGTTTCAGAAATACTAACAATTTGGTCGTCAATCTTAATAAAAACAATGTATGTGGAGACCTATGTATTCACACAAAGGCTAAGACTGACCCTAGATGCTTTGTCATGACCCAGAACATATTTGTCCACTTCTCATCTTCTTTTCTCACCAATCAAACTCAAAGCTCCCTTCCATTTTTTGCCAATCCTGAGAGACTTCATATCCATTTCTTGTCAATCAAAAGGCGCCTCCTCTTGGCAACGCCCATCTCCATTTCCTACCAATCCAAACGCATTTTCTGCTTAAGAGAGACTTTGCATTTATATTTGGAACTAACGAAGGCAAGGAGGTCTTCTCTGATATTATCTCTGGAAACAATAATAATTCACGTGCTTTGTTTGCTACTGTCGATAGGTTAACAAACCCTCCAGTACCAGTAGCATCTGAACTTTATCTACCAAGGCCTGCAATGACTTTGCCTCCTTCTTCATAGACAAAATCCAGAAGATTAGACAAAAAATAGTCAGTGCCTCCATATCCCAGTACAGATATGTGTTGTCACAGTGTTCAAGCAAAACTAGTTCCAATATGAAAGAATTTCATACGATCAACCATAAAAACCTGTGAAGCATGCACGCTACCACTGAGCTACATCCCCTAAAGATTGTCAGATCCAGGGTGGCCCCGTGTTATCACATTCACATTCCAGAAGGAGAAGATGCGTATGGCTATGGCAGCTCCCTTCTACTCAGTTGGTAGAGTAGGACTGTAAGGTATAGAACTGATATGACTATGCGATCGCTGTGAATCCGGCTCGAAGGAGCACCTTTTTCCAGAGCTACCTTCAAGGATCATAACGTGTTTTGATTCTGATGTAAAATGGATGTTGACCTAAAAGCACAATACTCTTCCCGAGACATAACAAGAAACAAAAAGAAATAGGTGTGGGAGACGAGTTAAGTTGCCTGACAGAATAGAGAACTACAGACGAACCATGTGAAATAGTGCCAAGTGTGACCAGAAGAACTGGAAAAAACTAGTAACTATGAAGTACCAACCTTTCTTTAAGAAATCTTTATTGTGCTCACAGGGCCCTCATTTATGAAATGTGCATACGACCTAAAACAGGCGTAGGACGGGGGTACGCCGGTTCCTACGCAGAGTACGGCATTTATCAATTTGAACGTGAGCGTGGGCTGCGAAAAATCTCACGTCTGGTCCCACCTTCATGATCCGTCTCTCTGCCTGCATATTTGAGTGGGATGCAGGGGACCTCTCTCTGTTACAAGCAACTGGGAGGGGCAAACGGAAGGGACCTCATGGTGGTGCCACTGCTGGACCAGGTGCGCATGGAGCACATCAAGAAGGGGGGTTTGTCCTGACCAGTATGGCTGTGCCAGAGGGTCCACGTCTCTGGAATCATTTCATTGCCACCTGACCAGGTTCATTCTGTCTAGTAGTATGTGTTTCATGATTGTACTTTTGTTTTTGAATGGTAAATGAACCACTGTGCTGGAATTTGTAATCAAAAACATGACCTTTCCCATTTTGACAAACTGTTTTGACCTTGAGGTATTTCAATGAAGTCTTTGGTCTTGGACAGTTACCTTCCATCTAAAACTGTATATCCTATTGTCTCTGGAACAATAGTTGGCAGTTGGAGGAGTAATGGCTCTTTACAGTGAATACAAAAGAAGATGTTCATAAATTCCCCCCGTAAATGCTCAGCCCATATTCACACAGACCTAAACCTACTCACTAATGCTGGTTACAATATTCTAATAATCAACAATGCCAGAGAAAAATGACAAAGAGTGACAACATTTTCCAATAAAGTATTGGCTTTTTCCTTGCGACAGTTTATTCCAATGAGATTGACAAATGTACCGTTAGTTACGGTCCCTGTGTGTCTCACGATGTGGCGAGCTGATGCATGCAGGTAGTGTGGCCGAGTGGTCTAAGGCGCTGGATTTAGGCTCCAGTCTCTCTAGGCGCGTGGTTCAAATCCCCCACTGCCATTTGCTGATGTTACATGGTTGGAAGACAAACCATACGTTGACTTGAATTTGTATCAGTTACATTATACTCTTATACATAGCTTGGTGAAGTGACTAAAGTCATTAGTGGCAACGTATTAGACTACTTGCTGAATCTGTTGTTTTTATCTTTACTGCAATTCCCTGTTTTTTAAATGACACCCAATCTTAAGTGTTCAATGTGAAATACTCATTCATCAACAAAATTGTCGGTAACTATGACGGGGGCATACGCTACCAATACCATCCAAAGACTGAGACTGCAGGTATATGGTATTGCCCGTATATGTTTAACGTGTTCATATGTTCTGTTAATTTTCACAATATTAAATCTTCAGTTAACCTAGTCATTCTCCATTTCCCCACAGTAATCCCTCAGCTTTCTTGTGCGCACATTTAACATCTAAAACTACGGTGCCATTCCTCGCCTAAAACAATATGAGTCATTCCAGTAAGTGAAAAGGAAATCACATCTACAAAGATACATTTGATATGTGTGACTCCCTGATGGTCTAGTGGCTAGGATTCGGCGCTCTCACCGCCGCGGCCCGGTTAAAATTCCCGGTCAGGGAATGGTCAGGACTTGAAAGATCCAGATTTAACATTTGAAAGAGAAACTCTTTGGTTAACTTAGATATGTCAAATTCTTCCTCATTAGTTTAACGCTAGAACCCCACACTTTTAAAGAGTATCATTCCTTTAATCAGACCCCCGACAACTGATGTATCCTTTTGTCGTCTTTGATGGGTCATAAATACTTCATCTGCAATTATATCATAATTCATCTAACATTTTTTCCTTTTTCAAACAGTAACTAAACCCCTGACCACATTTTTTACCTGAAAACCAATGTATGTGAGTGTCAAGTAAAGTTATTGTTGGATTCAGGTCCAAATGTGGACATTTTAGTGGCAATGCAAAGGTGCATAACAGATTGCTTTCTACTTATCTGGAGCGATGCAAAGCAGGGGTGGCCAACTAGTCAAGGAACAGCAAGAGACTTGGTATTTAGAATACAAACTGACTGTGTGACAGATGTGTAATCTGTCATGGTCCTGCCTTCTGAAGCTCTAGCCAGGCGCCATTCCTCTTCACCATCTACACCACAGACTTCAACTACCACACAGAGTCCTGCCATCTTCAGAAGTTTTCTGATGACTCCGCTGTGGTTGGATGTATCAGCGAGGGGACGAGGCTGAGTACAGAGCTGTGGTGGGACTTTGTCACATGGAGTGAGCTGAACCATCTACAGCTCAACGTGGCAAAGACCAGGAGCTGGTGGTGGATCTAAGGAGAGCCAAGGCAGCAGTGAGCCCTGTTTCCATCCAGGGGGTCAGTGTGACATTGTGGAGGACTACAAATACCTGGGAGTGCACTTAGACAATAAACTGGACTGGGCCAAGAACACTCAAGCCCTCAACAGGAAGGGCCAAAGCCGTCTCTACTTTCTGAGGAGGCTGAGGTCCTTCAACATCTGCAGGACAATGCTGAGGATGTTTTATGAGTCTGTGGTGGCCAGTGCTATCCTCTTTGCTGTTGCATGCTGGGGCAGCAGGCTGAGGGTAGCGGACGCCAACAGACTCAACAAACTGATCCGCAAGGCCAGTGACGTCGTGGGGGTGGATCTGGACTCTCTGTTGGTGGTGTCAGAGAGGAGGACGCTGTCCAAACTACATGCCATCTTGGACAATGTCTCGCACCCACTCCATGGCTTGTTGCTCAATCACAGGAGCACTTTCAGTGATAGACTCATTCTCCCAAAATGCACCACAGAGCGCCACAGGAAGTAATTCTTGCCTGTGGCCATCAACTTTATAACTCCTCCTACTAAGTGTCTGACACACAGACACTTAGAGAGGTTGATACTGGACAATATTATCTGTTTTTGTGCATTAACACTGGCCGACATGTGTACAATTATTATTATATTATTATTATTATTATTATTATTATTATTATTATATTATTTTACTTTTCACCATTGCAATTCCTAAAAATCTTCCCAGTAATCTTCTTTTTTTATCTATATCTATCTTCTTATGAGCTTCTTATTAATACTTCAATAAAATATTCGAAACTATGTTAATTATGTAAATATGTATATAACACTCCGTTAACTATGTAATACCGTACATGTCCACACTCCTTATTTTCTTTATTTGTATTTCTACTCTGATATTATACTATTTTGTGCAACTGCAACACAGAGTTTCCCTTCGGGGATCAATAAAGTATTTCTGATTCTGAAGGCAATTAAACTGTTTACATATGGTCTTCCTTATCTTTGTAACGGCCTTTAAGCTTCCCCTGGCAAAATTGTATTTATTATGTTTATTATGTTTGTATTATATACTTTTATGTCATTAGTGTTCTGTTCTTATTTTTGCATAAAGATAACATGAAATGTAAAGCTGCAAGCAGCGATGGAGGGCCCTCGCTAACCCGCGCCAGTCGGGGTACTGGCGGACGCCTCTCCCTGCGACGCGCGCATTTGCGCGTCACTCACACGCTGAAAATCGTCGCCAATGAAAAGTGAATCCCTGCTGAGTTCACTGATACCTCACACAAGCTATACGTCATACACGTCATTATCCGTGAAAGGGGCGTGGCCGCATCATAGGAGGGCGTGTCAATCATCACCAATGAAAAACGAACTCTCTGCTGAGTTCATTGATACCTCACAAAAGCCTACACGTCATACAGGTCACTATCGGTGAAGGGGCGTGGCCGCATCAAATAGGGGGGTCAAACATCACCCATAAAAAAGGAAGTCTCTGCTGAGTTCATTGATACCTCACACAAGCCTATACGTCATACAGGTCACTATCTGTGAAAGGGGGCGTGGCCGCATCATAAAGGGCGGGTCAAACATCACCAATGAAAAAGGAAGTCTATGCTGAGTTCATTGATACCTCACACAAGCCTATGCGTCATACAGCTCCTTATCTGGGAAAGGGGGCGTGGCCGCATCATAGGGGGGAGGGTCAAACATCACCAATAAAAAAGGAAGTCTCTGCGAGTTCAATGATACCTCACATAAGTATCTATGTTACACGGGTTCAAATGGTAGTAAAAGGGGGCGTGGCCTAAGTGACTGGGCGTGGTCATAATATAGGGGCCGCCTCACTATCACATGTAGACCACACATTCTAAGTTTCATGTAAATCGGATGATGTTTTCCTATAAGGCATATTTCTTGTTGCCAGATGGTGGCGCTATCTCCAAAACTCCATATTGGCCTGTAGGTGTCCTCAGCCGGGACTCTTGGTGTTGTGGGAAATTTCAGCAGATCCGACAAGTACACTGTAGTTACAGCCACTTAATTCTTCATTCCTAAACACTCAAAATGGCCACCATGCCACGCCACACCGCATGACGAAAAGTTTTTCTTTTAATCTTTTCATCGGTAACATCTTGAGATGATACAGACCAAGTTTGAAGATGATCGGATGAAATCTCTAGGAGGATTCGTAAAAGTATAGCACGTTTCTTTTAGGCCTACTTCCTGTTGCCACTAGGGGGCGCTATGACTTTGAGCCAATAGCGGCGTGTAGATGTCGTCAGGGACGGACTCTGATGAATCCTGAAAAGTTCAACCAGATTTGACAAAGTACACTGTAGTTACAGCTTTTAAACAGTGATCGCTAAACACTCAAAATGGCCGCCATGCCACGCCCACACCGTTAACGAAATTTTTCTTTAATAACTTTTCATCTTCAACATCTTAAGATGACTCAGACTGAATTTGAAGTCGATCTGATTAATCTCTAGGAGGAGTTCGTTAAAGTATATCACCTTGTCCTTTAGAACTCTTCCTGTTGCCACTAGGGGCCTATGACTTTGAGCGAATTCGGCGTGTAGATGTTGTCAGGGCGGACTCTGATGAATCCTGAAAAGTTTCAAGGCAATTGGACAATGTACAATCAAGATACACTCACTTCCTGTCCGACGGCATATTTCCTTGCCAGATGGTGGCGCTATCTCCAAAAGTCCATATTGGCCTGCAGGTGTCCTCAGGCCTGGACTCTGGTGTTTGTGGGAAATTTCAAGCCAGATACGACAACGTACACTGTAGTTACAGCCATTTCATCTTCATCGCTAAAAACACCCAAAATGGCCGCCATGCCACGCCCACACCGTATGACGAAAATTTTTCTTTTAATAACTTTTCATCGGTAACATCTTAGGATGATACACCCAAGTTTGACGAGTTGATCAGATGAAATCTCTAGAGGAGTTCGGTAAAAGTATAGCACCTTGTCTTTTAGCCTACTTCCTGTTGCCACTAGGGGGCGCTATGACTTTGAGCCATAGCGCGGTGTAGATGTCGTCAGGGGCGGACTCTGATGAATCGTGAAAGTTTCGAGCTAATCGGACAACGTACGGCATCCAGTTACACCCACTTCCTGTTTCGGTGGCGAATCGCACAAATAGGCCGCACCGCCACGGCCACGCCCTATGCGAAAAGTTTTTCTTTTAATACTTTTCATCGTTAACATGTTAAATGAAACACACCAAGTTTGAAGCTGATCGGACAAAGCTCTAGGAGGAGTTCGTCAAAGTACGACATGTGGAAATGGGCAAAATCGCACTAATTTCGCACATTCAAAACATGGCGGACTTCCTGTTTGGTTTAGGGGGGGCTACCATGGAGTTTTATGTCCGCCCTGCCATGATACATATGTGTACCAAGTTTCGTGAGTCTACGATAAACGTAGTGCAGGGCTGAATTTTCGTAATATTGTAGGTGGCGCTAGCGAGCCATTTTTGTGCGGTTATTCCCGAAACATTAAATACGTAAATTTTCACCAGACTTGATGCGACCGCCAAATTTGGTGAGTTTTTTGAATATGATAAGTCCTCCAAAAAGGCAATTCATTTGACGGAAAATAATAAAGAATTAAAGGCAAGCAGCGATGGAGGCCCTCGCTAACCCCGCCAGTCGTGGTTACTGGCGGACGCCTCCCTTGCGACGCGCAATAAAGCATCACTCGTACGCTGAAAATCGTCGCCCATGAAAAGTGAACTCCCTGCTGAGTTCATTGATACCTCACACAAGCTATACGTCATACAAGTCATTATCTGTGAACGGGGCGTGGCCGCATCATAAGGGGGCGTGTCAA
>NW_022604653.1:57500-60032 GCF_008692095.1 Etheostoma spectabile | reverse complement strand
CTACACAGTGCTAGCCATGAGTTGAGGACTGTTTTTTTCTTGTCAACGTAGCTTGTGGAAATGTGTCGTACCCCAGCTGCCTTAGCCCTATACAGGTCCTTACTGCAGCCAGGGCCAATACAGTATGACCCCCCTAGACTTCTTTCTTTCCGTTCCCCAGCCATATGTCCTCTAGCCTCCGACTCTTTGTATGGTGTTTCTATGGCTGCGCTGCTAGTGCTAGTTAGCCGCGGAGTAGCTTACCATGCCAGTGATGTAGTAGATTGTGGAATTCCAACATGGCGGTGCCCATGTTACAAAAACAACACTTTTAACTGGCCATTTTATTCCTTTGAACAAATTCACCCATTTTAATAATTGTACCAGTGAGAAGAAATAAAATACATCTGTTATATCACCATTATTCAAATTCCAGTTCAGTTCATCTTTAAGGTGAAAACAGAGTGAGTGTTTCCATTCGTGAATAGTATCGAAAACGTATACAGAGAGAAAAGCTCTTAAGGAAAGTCAAAGCTCGGGGCCTCTACAGATGCCTCATTGCTGTACAAGAGTAAGATATGAAAGGCATTTTAAGAGCTATGATATGAACAAAGAAGAGGAAAATCAAGTCTAAATACACTCCCACAGGAAAGCAGTGTAAATGCTTAGCTGGTTGGTATTTATGCTATTTATCAACCTCAGCACGTACTGTGAATACAGCACAAAACAGTCCAACCATTGGTCAACACTTAAAAACTAATCATGGCATCTTATAATTAGTATCTCACATGTCCATGCCATTTGGTTTTGACCAGGATGGTCGTGACCTCAAATGTCTATGAAGGGGACCAACCCCCTTCAGATATTTACGAGCCGTCCCTTTTAGCGTACTACGCAGTCAGCCCTGTTGACTGAGAGCTGCGGGCTACTCATCACCTCCTGTTACACGCTAAACAACCTGTGGGGGGGGGGAGTGGCTCTTGACATAAGACAGTTGGCTAGTCTCCACAATAGCCCCTAATATGAGAAAAGTGTTCATTATTAAATAATTGCATATAATAATTGCAATTGCATTACATTTTAAGTAAATAATAAATACATAAAGAAATAAAGTGAACTTTTTAAATGATGCAATGAACAAGATTTAAATCAAAAATTAACCAAATATGATGAAATGTTGCTTTACAGTTGTGTTCAAATTTCGTTACAGTCCCCACTTTGTCAAAAAAAAATTCAATGAAAGTAAATTAAAAATAATGCAGAAAGGTAATTGTAGAAAGTGTATCTATAATATATTTTTTTTAACATTTCTATATGTTCCCATTCATCATTTCTATTTTATTGTGTTCCAAATGCATCATGTATGAGGGAAGCAAATGCTGTGCATTTCAGCATGTAGTCAGTCCTTAATGTGTATAAAATGTTTTGCTTTTTGTTGTGTACAAATGACAAATATCCAGCAGGTGGAGCTGTTTATTAATTTTCTCCATCGCTTGGTGTTTGGGGTTTTTTGGCCCCCAATGTCCTTCCAGGCAGCGCGGCTGCCATATGCAGTGGCCGAATAAGTTCTCAGATTCCTCTTATGTTAAGTACCCATAGGAATGCTTCATTATTAGTAATAAAGGTTCTGTTTTGATCTCAAAGTACAATTATATACTTTAAGTATTGATTGAAAATAAACCTAAATAATGAAAAGTAAAAAATTATATAATATGGCCTTATGTTCAGTAATATATAATCATGGTCGGTAATATATAATTGGAGTAATGTTGCTGGTGCATTGATGTGCAAGCACAATTTTTAGAGAGCTAATTTAAATAACTTCATACTTCTGTGTAGTGTAATATTTAACAGGTGTGTCAAACTCAATTTAGTTGTTGGGCAATATGCAGCCCAGTTCTCTCAAGTGGGCCAGACCAGTAAAACCATTGCATTATAACTGATTAATAAGAACTCCAAATGTGTCCTTTTCTTTTAATGTAAAGGGTATAAGTGCATAGTGAACTATCAACTTTATTTAGAAAACAGATGATGAACAGCCTGGGATATCTTAATAAAGATAAGTGCAATTTGAATTTGAAAATGTTTATATTAAATTCCCTGAGCACTGAAGGGGCTGTGAACACACCAAGCACGCCGGCCCGCATTTACCTCTGGAAGAAATCTGAACTGGTCAAAATTTTTGTGTGTCCACTTTTTTTTCTTTTTGACAAGTACGTTTTCCCTGATGGCTTCTGCGTGCTGTCCTTATTAGCTCTGTGTGTGTGTGTGTGTGTGTGTGTGTGTGTGTGTGTGTGTGTGGTGTGTGTGTGTGTGTGTGTGTGTGTGTGTGTGTGTGAGAGAACACCATGTAACTGATGCTCCCACCAGGCCATGCTAGACTGTCCAACTTGATTGTGGGCCAGTAGCCACATGACAGTAAATCTGCTGGGACCAATAGTGCCAGCATTACTGTGTGCTGCTTCCCATTGATAGGGGGTGTTGGACCAGGTGGGAATAACACCATCATGGGAGTACATTAATGTCATTTAGAACCAGCTATGAACACAACTA
>NW_022604653.1:30000-52500 GCF_008692095.1 Etheostoma spectabile | reverse complement strand
TATTATTTGAAGTCACACTAAACATTTTAGTTAAACAAGACGTTTCACGTTTGATCTTTGTTTCCCTCAGGCCGTGCGGACAACTTCCCACGTCCAGCAGAGCCTGGCCTCCCTGAAGAGGAAGGTGAGTATGACATTGGTCACCGTTTTCCCCCTCTCAGAGAAGATGAACATCAATTTGAGGAGTGGGAGGATGAAGACCAGAGGATGAAGACGACTGGCCTGACTGGTCTGTAGATCCTGGGTATGGCTCCATGACTGAAGAGGGCGAGAACGCAGAGGAAGAGGAGCAAGTGGATGTTGAAAATTGTAGTGATAGTTATGGTGATGGTTATAGTTTTGGTGACGTTGATAGAGATGGTGACGTTGATAGTGATGGTGGTAGTGGTAGTGGTAGAGGTAGTTATGGTTATAGTAATGGTTATAGTAATGGTTTTAGAGATGGTTATGGTGATGGTTTTTGTGATGATTTAGTGCTGGTAATGCTTCTAGTGCGGGTTATAGTGCTGGTTATATTGCTGGTTATAGTGATGGTTATAGTGATGGTTATAGTGATGGTTGTCGTGAGGATTCTAGTTTTAATGATAATGTCAACATCCTACCTTACTCCCCTCTCATCGAGCACTTCCCACCTCCAAGTTTTTGGCAGCAATTTAAACCACCGCGTCCTTCCTTTCCCACTGGTGAGCCATTCTGGCACCTCCCATTTGGTGGTCCGCTGCACGGGCTTCCTGCGCTGCAAGTGAGAGAACCTGAATATGGTTGTCCCTCAGCATCACAAAGGTCACACCTTTGCCTCAGGGAGTCTGCACACTCCTCTTCAGGCCTCGGCCCCTCAACAGACAGAAGAAGGGAAGACAGCTCTAGGGAGTCTGCGCACTCCTGTTTAGGCCTCGGCCCCTCCACAAAGAGAAGC
Source organism: Etheostoma spectabile (assembly GCF_008692095.1). Lineage (NCBI taxonomy): Eukaryota > Metazoa > Chordata > Actinopteri > Perciformes > Percidae > Etheostoma > Etheostoma spectabile. The sequence goes on along the minus strand of NW_022604653.1, from coordinate 51,584 downwards.
CGGGAAGACAGCTCCAGGGAGTCTGCGCACTCCTCTTCAGGCCTCGGCCCCTCCACAAAGAGAAGCAGGGAAGAGAGTGACACCTTGCAGGTAAGTATGAAGAGGCTGAAGGGGAATTGTGAGGACAGCCTCAATGAGTTACCACCCTCCTCTTCAGGCCTCAGCCCCTCCACAGACAGAAGAAGGGAAGACAGCTCAAGGGAGTCTGCACCCTCCTCTTCAGGCCACGGCCCCTCCACAGACAGAAGAAGGGAAGACAGCTCCAGGGAGTCTGCACCCTCCTCTTCAGGCCACGGCCCCTCCACAGACAGAAGAAGGGAAGACAGCTCCAGGGAGTCTGCACCCTCCTCTTCAGGCCACGGCCCCTCCACAGACAGAAGAAGGGAAGACAGCTCCAGGGAGTCTGCACCCTCCTCTTCAGGCCTCAGCCCCTCCACAGACAGAAGAAGGGAAGACAGCTCCAGGGAGTCTGCACCCTCCTCTTCAGGCCTCAGCCCCTCCACAGACAGAAGAAGGGAAGACAGCTCCAGGGAGTCTGCACCCTCCTCTTCAGGCCTCAGCCCCTCCACAGACAGAAGAAGGGAAGACAGCTCCAGGGAGTCTGCACCCTCCTCTTCAGGCCTCGGCCCCTCCAAAAAGAGAAGCAGGAAGAGAGTGACACCTTGCAGGTAAGTATGAAGAGGCTGAAGGGGAATTGTGAGGACAGCCTCAATGAGTTGCCACCCTCCTCTTCAGGCCACGGCCCCTCCACAGACAGAAGAAGGGAAGACAGCTCCAGGGAGTCTGCACGCTCCTCTCCAGGCCACGGCCCCTCCACATTCAGGAGATACTGGATGGTTCCTCTTGATAACATGCGAGGAACTGAAGATAGCGACTCTGATTAGGACAGAGTTTGGGACTGTTTGCTGCAGAATTGGAAAACCTTTGCGTCTAACGGGGTAGATAACTCTTTTGGTAGAATATTACACCAGGGCCTATTTGTGTCTCTTTGTAATCTTGAAGGCTGGCAAAGGTTTACGTATTCTTCCCATGTTTTTTGGCGGGGTTGGATATGACTCATTTAGCATCTAGCATCAGGGTTATTTTCTCTTTTGATTAATAGTTAGCTTTAATGGTAATGTACAGTATGTCATACCTATATTAATTGCATTTATGTAGCACTTTCATTCACGCACTAGATCAAGATTAACTTTATTGTCCCGCCATGTTGGAAATTTGTGTTGGGCACTTAACCCATGAGGCAGTCATATTAAAAATAAAAACAGACATGTATAACAAACAATAGATAATTTACAATACCATACAACAAACCATAATATGGCCCTGATGGTGTATAAACACAACATGGTGTCAAGCAGTGCTTTAGTTAAACATTATTCCAACAATAAAATAATAACAAAAGAAATAAGTATCAGTGTAGGGATCACAAGCACAACGATAACAAATCCGCAAATCCCCATCGCCAGAAAGCTACCACGCAAGGCACTCGCCTTACCATTGGGAGCAATGTGGGGTTCAGTGTTTTTCCCAAGGTATCGCTTTTTAAACTAAGCTACAGATGCCTATATCAGGGGTAAGTCAACAATTATTTGAATATGTTCAACAGAAATGCAAGGAAAATAGGGGACTTTGCTTAAAGATATGCAGTCTCTGTTACAAATCAAATTATCTGTTATTAGATCAAATGTTTTAACAATATTTCTCATGTGAAGCACTTCGGGACTGTCTGTAAAACGGGCTATATCAAATAAACCTGTTATTATTTGATTGCATTTACTAATGGCAGCAAGCTACCGTGCAAGGCACTAGCCTGACTGTTGGGAGCAATGTAGGGTTAAGCATGGTTGTTCTTTGGCTTTTTAACATAGCTGTGGATGCCTATACCAGAGGTAAGTTAACAATTATTGACAGTAATCTCACTTATTGAATAGTTAAGGCATAATAAATCTTACTCATTGTTATACTGTCATATATTTTTCTAGGTGTTTACTCTGGACCAGATGAGAAGGATGGACGACCACAGGACTGGGATGACTACAAGTCCAGCAAAAGAGCAGTGGTTGCCTTTCTTTCACTTGGCCAAGTAAGTAATCCCCTCACTAAAGCCGCCTACACATGATCCGTAGCAAAACCGTGAGGTAGGGCGCGGAGAGGCAAAGCGCAGCGCAGGAACGTTCTGGAATTGGTTGTGCCTTGAAAGGTCAAAGTTTAAATAATTTGAATTTTGAATGTAGAACGGCAATTCCGAGCAGTGTGTGACGCCAAGGATAACGTTGTGCCTAGCTGGCACCACTCTCTCCATAGGAAAACAATGGAACGGCCAGCGTAGAGCAGTTTTGCCGTGGCGTACTACAGAAGTACCAGCAGGGACATAAAGCAATGATAAATTAACTCTACACATGTGGATTATATTTATTACAGAAACCTTCTTGAATATTATTCCATTGTTTATCATTCTGTCATTGGAGGCCAAACTCAACAAAACAGCTACCAACAGGACAATATTGTATAGCTGTGTTCAAGATTACTCACTTTTTTGTCTGTTTTAGCAGGGCAGGATTCCTCTGGGATTTTGGCACTCGTCAGGCAGCTGAGAACGGATGTCAAACAACCTATAATCTCAGGCAGACCCAGCACCACAGCAGACCACTGGACCACAGACGTCAACCAACCTATCATCCCAGGGAGACCAAGCACCACAGCAGACCACTGGACCACGGACGTCAACCATCCTATTGTCACAGGCAGACCCAGCACCACAGCAAACTACTGGACCATGGACGTCAACCAACCTATCATCCCAGGCAGACCCAGCACCACAGCAGACCACTGGACCACGGACGTCAACCATCCTATCATCTCAGGCAGACCCAGCACCACAGCAGACCATGGACCACGGACGTCAACCATCCTGTTGTCACAGGCAGACCCAGCGCCACGGCAGACCACTGGACCACGGACGTCAACCAACCTATCATCTCAGGCAGACCCAGCACCACAGCAGACCACTGGACCACGGACGTAAACCAACCTATCCTCTCAGGCAGACCCAGCACCACAGCAGACCACTGGACCACAGACGTCAACCAACCTATCATCTCAGGCAGACCCAGCACCACAGCAGACCACTGGACCACGGACGTCAACCAACCTATCATCTCAGGCAGACCCACCACCACAGCAGACCACTGGACCACGGACGTCAACCAACCTATCATCTCAGGCAGAACCAGCATCACAGCAGACCACTTGACCACGGAGGTCAACCAACCTATCATCTCAGGCAAACCCAGCACCACAGCAGACCACTGGACCACGGACGTCAACCAACCTATCATCTCAGGCAGACCCAGCACCACAGCAGACCACTGGACCACGGACGTCAACCAACTTATCCTCTCAGGCAGACCCAGCACCACAGCAGACCACTGGACCACAGACGTCAACCAACCTATCATCTCAGGCAGACCCAGCACCACAGCAGCCCACTGGACCACGGACGTCAACCAACCTATCATCTCAGGCAGACCCACCACCACAGCAGACCACTGGACCACGGACGTCAACCAACCTATCATCTCAGGCAGAACCAGCACCACAGCAGACCACTGGACCACGGACGTCAACCAACCTATCATCTCAGGCAGACCCAGCACCACAGCAGACCACTGGACCACAGACGTCAACCAATCTATCATCTCAGGCAGACCCAGCACCACAGCAGACCACTGGACCACGGACGTCAACCAACCTATCATCTCAGGCAGACCCAGCACCACAGCAGACCACTGGACCACGGACGTCAACCAACCTATCATCTCAGGCAGACCCAGCACCAAAGCAGACCACTGGACCACGGACGTCAACCAACCTATCATCTCAGGCAGACCCAGCCCCACAGCAGACCACTGGACCACGGACGTCAACCAACCTATCATCTCAGGCAGACCCAGCACCACAGCAGACCACTGGACCACGGACGTCAACCAACCTATCATCTCAGGCAGACCCAGCACCACAGCAGACCACTGGACCACGGACGTCAACCAACCTATCATCTCAGGCAGACCCAGCACCACAGCAGATCACTGGACCACGGACGTCAACCAACCTATCATCTCAGGCAGACCCAGCACCACAGCAGAACACTGGACCACGGACCTCAACCAACCTATCATCTCAGGCAGACCCAGCACCACAGCAGACCACTGGACCACGGACCTCAACCAACCTATCATCCCAGGTAGACCCAGCACCACAGCAGACCCATGGACCACGGACCTCAACCAACCTATCATCTCAGGCAGACCCAGCACCACAGCAGACCACTGGACCACGGACCTCAACCAACCTATCATCTCAGGCAGACCCAGCACCACAGCAGACCAATGGACCACGGACGTCAACCAACCTATCATCTCAGGCAGACCCAGCACCACAGCAGACCACTGGACCACGGACGTCAACTAACCTATCATGTCAGGCAGACCCAGCACCACAGCAGAACACTGGACCACGGACCTCAACCAACCTATCATCTCAGGCAGACCCAGCACCACAGCAGACCACTGGACCACGGACCTCAACCAACCTATCATCCCAGGTAGACCCAGCACCACAGCAGACCCATGGACCACGGACCTCAACCAACCTATCATCTCAGGCAGACCCAGCACCACAGCAGACCACTGGACCACGGACCTCAACCAACCTATCATCTCAGGCAGACCCAGCACCACAGCAGACCAATGGACCACGGACGTCAACCAACCTATCATCTCAGGCATACCCAGCACCACAGCAGACCACTGGACCCCGGACGTCAACCAACCTATCATCTCAGGCAGACCCAGCACCACAGCAGACCACTGGACCACGGACGTCAACTAACCTATCATGTCAGGCAGACCCAGCACCATAGCAGACCACTGGACCACGGATGTCAACCAACCTATGATCTCGGGCAGACCCAGCACCACAGCAGACCACTGGACCACGGACGTCAACCAACCTATCATGTCAGGCAGACCCAGCACCACAGCAGACCACTGGACCACGGACGTCAACCAACCTATCATCTCAGGCAGACCCTGCACCACAGCAGACCACTGGACCACAGACGTCAACCAACCTATCATCTCAGGCAGACCCAGCACCACAGCAGACCACTGGACCACCCTCAGCACCCTACTTGCTTCCAGGCACCAATTACGAGCTGAAGACCCATTGAAGAATACTACGAGCTCCTGCCTGACCAGCACAGAGGAAGTTGTCACCATCTGCTTCTTCTTCTTCTGTGCTGGTGGATTTGGGAAGCACCTCACACACACAGGAAGCAGTCACCACAGACACAGAGACTGAATTAAAATATTATAAAGTGTTAAGTTTGGGAATTTAAACACAGTATGTTAGAATATACTGTTTATCTGCTTACTAATGCAATACATGTAAGAAAACTTTCTAAATGTTTCTTTTTACATATGTAAACAATATTTTAATTCTTATGTAACTCAGAAATAAATATTGTGCAAAATGTGATTTAAACACACGCATTACTGTGTTGTTTTTAAATATCTCATTATTATTGTTGTTTCAAATAATTTGGTATGAATGCAATACATATTATGTACAATGCTCATAATACTACATGTGGATATAAATTAAGTAGGTGAAGCTACATTCTAAACTAAACTAAAACATCTCTAACAAACTTACAATTTACAGTTTGGAAACTACAATCATAAAATCTATATTCAATGTCAGACATCTAGAATCTGAAGTGCCTTGACTCGCATGCAAGACACGAGAAAGATGGTGCTTCACTAATCCATCAATAAGAAATCAGCTACACAGTGCTAGCCATGAGTTGAGGACTGTTTTTTTCCTTGTCAAAGGTAGCTTGTGGAAATGTGTCGTAACCAGCGAGGGCCAATACAGTATGACCCCCTAGACTTCTTTCTTTCCGTTTCCCCAGCCATATGTCCTCTAGCCTCCGACTCTTTGTATGGTGTTTCTATGGCTGCGCTGCTAGTGCTAGTTAGCCGCGGAGTAGCTTACCATGCCAGTGATGTAGTAGATTGTGGAATTCCAACATGGCGGTGCCCATGTTACAAAAACAACACTTTTAACTGGCCATTTTATCCCTTTGAACAAATTCACCCATTTTAATAATTGTACCAGTGAGAAGAAATAAAATACATCTGTTATATCACCATTATTCAAATTCCAGTTCAGTTCATCTTTAAGGTGAAAACAAGAGTGAGTGTTTCCATTCGTGAATAGTATCGAAAACGTATACAGAGAGAAAAGCTCTTAAAGATACAGTCAAAGCTCGGGGCCTCTACAGATGCCTCATTGCTGTACAAGAGTAAGATATGAAAGGCATTTTAAGAGCTATGATATGAACAAAGAAGAGGAAAATCAAGTCTAAATACACTCCCACAGGAAAGCAGTGTAAATGCTTAGCTGGTTGGTATTTATGCTATTTATCAACCTCAGCACGTACTGTGAATACAGCACAAAACAGTCCAACCATTGGTCAACACTTAAAAACTAATCATGGCATCTTATAATTAGTATCTCACATGTCCATGCCATTTGGTTTTGACCAGGATGGTCGTGACCTCAAATGTCTATGAAGGGGACCAACCCCCTTCAGATATTTACGAGCCGTCCCTTTTAGCGTACTACGCAGTCAGCCCTGTTGACTGAGAGCTGCGGGCTACTCATCACCTCCTGTTACACGCTAAACAACTTGTGGGGGGGGGAAATGTGGTTCTTAACATAAGACAGTTGGCTAGTCTCCACAATATCCCGTAATATGAGAAAAGTGTTCAATATTAAATAATTGCATATAATAATTGCAATTGCATTACATTTTAAGTAAATAATAAAGAAATACATAAAGAAATAAAGTGAACTTTTTAAATGATGCAATGAACAAGATTTAAATCAAAAATTAACCAAATATGATGAAATGTTGCTTTACAGTTGTGTTCAAATTTCGTTACAGTCCCCACTTTGTCAAAAAAAATTCAATGAAAGTAAATTAAAAATAATGCAGAAAGGTAATTGTAGAAAGTGTATCTATAATATTTTTTTTTTAACATTTCTATATGTTCCCATTCATCATTTCTATTTTATTGTGTTCCAAATGCATCATGTATGAAGGGAAGCAAATGCTGTGCATTTCAGCATGTAGTCAGTCCTTAATGTGTATAAAATGTTTTGCTTTTTGTTGTGTACAAATGACAAATATCCAGCAGGTGGAGCTGTTTATTAATTTTCTCCATCGCTTGGTGTTTGGGGTTTGGGGTTTCTGTTTTGATCTCAAAGTACAATTATATACTTTAAGTTTTGATTGAAAATAAACCTAAATAATGAAAAGTAAAAAATATATAATATGGCCTTATGTTCAGTAATATATAATCATGGTCGGTAATATATAATTGGAGTAATGTTGCTGGTGCATTGATGTGCAAGCACAATTTTTAGAGAGCTAATTTTAATAACTTCATACTTCTGTGTAGTGTAATATTTAACAGGTGTGTCAAACTCAATTTAGTTGTTGGGCAATATGCAGCCCAGTTCTCTCAAGTGGGCCAGACCAGTAAAACCATTGCATTATAACTGATTAATAAGAACTCCAAATGTGTCCTTTTCTTTTAATGTAAAGGGTATAAGTGCATAGTGAACTATCAACTTTATTTAGAAAACAGATGATGAACAGCCTGGGATATCTTAATAAAGATAAGTGCAATTTGAATTTGAAAATGTTTATATTAAATTCCCTGAGCGCTGAAAGGGGCTGTGAACACACCAAGCACGCCGGCCCGCATTTACCTCTGGGAAGAAATCTGAACTGGTCAAAATCTTTTGTGTGTCCACTTTTTTTTCTTTTTGACAAGTACGTTTTTCCCTGATGGCTTCTGCGTGCTGTCCTTATTAGCTCTGTGTGTGTGTGTGTGTGTGTGTGTGTGTGTGTGTGTGAGAGAACACCATGTAACTGATGCTCCCACCAGGCCATGCTAGACTGTCCAACTTGATTGTGGGCCAGTAGCCACATGACAGTAAATCTGCTGGGACCAATAGTGCCAGCATTACTGTGTGCTGCTTCCCATTGATAGGGGGGTGTTGGACCAGGTGGGAATAACACCATCATGGGAGTACATTAATGTCATTTAGAACCAGCTATGAACACAACTAATTGACTTGCTTTACAAGTGTTAGAAATGTCTTAAATGGGACACTGACATTGTGACACAAGTTTTTTTACTGTTCAATTCTCAAATTGTGTTTTTCAAAGTCATACATGGATGCATCATACAAATCATAAATGACTTTGTTTTGCAGCAAATCATGTGCACAAGTGTTTATGGACTGGCATTCAGAGTCGGCATTGCGTGCATAGCATAGCAGTGCAGCATAAAACGGGGAACACTCTCTTTTGCCGAACCTATGTGACATGATATATGTGTCATTTATATAGCATACCACTTTGTTCATGACACACGCTTAAAGTAATCACGTACTCACATGCCTAGCATGGGCTAATCTAGATCCATCCCATCTAGAAACTAACACATAGAGCACAGGTGCTTTTTGCACCACGATGGATGTCTTTCAGGTTTAACTGTAACGCTCACCGACCGTAAATCCTCACTTATACTCATCATAGACACCACTCCATAAATCATACCTAGATGTCTCTATTACAGGTCTGCTTCAGCAGTTACATATACACACAATTATGTAACTATATTTTGTTTACAGTATTTCAATCTTTAGTGAAACAAATATTTGTACAAACATTATTTTCAAATGTATGAAGTGTATTGGGGAACTATTTAGGAGGTGTGACAACCTATATCTACTATGTAAACATTCATCAAGTATTCCATTTGAAAGAGAGATAACATATGTTCCTTAAAAAATCTTTGGATAGCTGATTTACTTTTGTAATACTCCAAAAGTGAGTCAAAAATGATCTGAGATCAATTCATTAAATTCCGGATCTTTCTTCCTGATCAGGCACTTTTGTCAGGTATATGAAGAAGTGGGCCATCTCAACTGGGATTTGCATCACCACTTGCACACATAATCTTACACAGAAAGACAGTCTTACCTACATTTAAGTGATATTTATATTTATAACCTCAGAAAAATATTACCATATTGATAGTTTTTTTCAAAGAATGTACACTTTGATTACAATTACAAAAGGCCGTGTAAATCGATTTTAGTAATCAAATTATCCTACAATATACAGTAGGTAGTAAACGGTGCTTGCTATAACATCACTGCAGCTGTGGATGAATATTCGCCATGAATAAGTATACTTTAATAGCTAAGTATATTATATAACTTGCGGTCTATGAACAGGACTGACTAAACCTGCAGTAACTGGTGAGCAAAAAGTAGCTTATTCACTCATCCAGCAGTTAAGGAGCAACATTATCATTCATTTGGAGTTTTTTTTTTTGGTCCAGCTGCCTGCTGTGGCCGGTACTGTCGCTATGAGAGCTGTGAGATTGAACCAAAACAGCGAAGTCGCTGGCCAGACAGCTAAACCGGGAGCTGAAGTCACCGTAAAACTCCATAAAGCAGAGGGGAGCAGTGGCAGATTCAGGCCATAATTCCCTGTAGGTTCTGCGCTTTGAGCGGCATCTTTTCACATTGTCACGATGTTTTTACAATCTCATTTGATACACTGTTATTATAAACATATTGAACACAAAAAAGCATTCATTCAATATAATTAAATCATCAATAGTAATGATAATATGTAAGGTGTACTCTGGCTTGCTACAATATAATGAAACAATGTATAATGGTAGAGGAGTAATGGACATGCTTGCTGAGGCACAGAGCCAATGGTGGATGACATACCAGGCTGGACGGGAGGGAGTGGTGTGGGCAGTTTGAACACACACACACACACACGCGCACACACACACACACACACACACACACACACACACACACACACACACACACACACACACACACACACACACACACACACACACACACACACACACACACAGGTCCTGAGTCAAGGCTGGATCTAGTCTTTGGGATGCAGAGAGCAACAAGTAGGCCTACTTGATACAAGAATATTAACCACATATGCAGCACCTTAAAAACTAATAATATTTATAATAAACAACAACTAAACCTTTGGTGTTGACTTTTATTTGCAATCACAAAAACCGAGATTTCCCATCGATTGTAATTAACTAGGCTAATTTTCAAATTTACAACATCAAAAAGGAGAAGTATGCTCTGGTGATTGAGCCAGCCAGCTTGAGGGGCATTTAAAAAAAAAAAAAAAAATATATATATATATATATATATACAGTGTATTTTTTTTATTTTTTGTGGCATTTCCGACCTTTAGTTCTATAGGAAAGCTTAGACGGATATATATATATATATACACTCACCGGCCACTTTATTAGGTACACCTGTCCAACTGCTCGTTAACACTTAATTTCTAAGCAGCCAATCACATGGCGGCAACTCAGTGCATTTAGGCATGTAGACATGGTCAAGAGAATCTCCTGCAGTTCAAACCGAGCATCAGTATGGGGAAGAAAGGTGATTTGAGTGACTTTGAACGTGGCATGATTGTCGCTTTTGCGTCCTGCTTCTTACAGTGCAGACGCTTTTGCTGCTTGCTCCTGCCTCTGCTTGCATATTTTTGCTGATAATCTTGCTTTTCCTCTGAGAGAAACTATGAGCAGCGGCTCTTGGATACTTATAAATAACTGGTGTAGCGCTAGACATTCTTGCAGCAGTCTCACGATAAAACAGTCACCAAAGTGGTTAGTTAGCACTCCTAGCATCTATATGGACGGGAGAAAAATGACAAACCGCCATCGTCTTTCTGGTCCGTGAACTGACCGGTTTATTTTTCGCACATGCTCTCAATAGCACGCAGACACACGTTATCACTCGTCATCACGTAAGCACGTCAACATGACTTTGTTACCCCTTTGTCAAATATGCTTAACACTCCCACTCAAAGACATGTTTACAGCTTTCAATAGTGGTAAACAAACAAAACATACACATATATGGTTACTCCATAATAAAACTTCAACATCTTGGAAGTGGTCTACAAACTTCAAAACTTCAACATTTTGACAGTTGACATTACTCTCCAAACAAATATCCCTTGAACTTCTCAAACTTACACTTTTTCACTGGCTTGGTAAGAACATCAGCTACCATGTCTTCAGTAGGGCAATATTCTATAGATATCTTCCCTTCTGTATGTGCAGACCGTACAAAGTGATACTTTATATCTACGTGTTTGCTTCTCTGTCTGCATACTGGGTTCTTGGATAAAGCTATCGCCCCCTGGTTGTCTTCGTATATCTTGACTGGTACATGTTGGTTACTACTATCTATTCCTTTAAGTAGCTGTATAAGGTACATACTCTCTTGAGTTGTGGCTGCTAGTGCCATATACTCAGCTTCACAGGTGGATAGTGCAACCGTAGGCTGTTTCCTACTCTTCCATGATATAACTGGACCATCTTCAGTTAAGCTGAAACAGTATCCAGTTGTACTCCTCCTATCACTTATATCAGATGCCCAATCAGCATCACTGTATCCCTCAAGTTGTAGGCTCTCCTCACATTTCTGGTAGTGTAACTCTTGATCTCTAGTACCCTTTAAGTACCTCAGTAGGTGTTTTGCTGCAGCCCAATGCTGTTGCTTTGGTTCTGCTAGGTGTTGTGATAGTTTACTAACAACCCAGCTCAGGTCAGGTCTGGTACATGTCATAATGTAGATCAAGCTACCTACCATCTCTCTGTATCCTGTTGAGTCAATGACTTCACCCTCACTGTCAAAATTTAACTTTTGCTCACATGGGGTGGCTCTCGGTTTGCATTCAGACATTCCAAATTTTGCTAATATCCTTTCTATGTGTCTCTTTTGGGTCATTTTGATCTCTCCTTCATGCTGTTCAAAGTCAATGCCCAGGAAGTGTTTAAGTGGACCCATATCTTTCATCTTAAACCTTCTCTTCAGCATGTCTTTTACATCACTGAGTAAGTTGTTGTTACTCGCAGCTATGATCAAGTCATCTACCCATACCAACAAAATCACTTTCTCATGGTCAGATTCTCTGCTGTAGACACAATGATCAGCATTATTTTGTACAAAACCATTCTTTGTAAGGTGGTCATGCAGTAACATGTTCCAGTTACGCCCAGACTGTTTTAAACCATACAATGACTTATTGAGTTTGCACACTAAATGTTCTCCTGTCTTTGACTTGATCTCAAAACCTTCTGGTTGTTCCATGTATACCTCACAGTCCATTGGAGCATGGAGGTAAGCAGTCTTCACATCCATTTGATGTAGGGTAAGGTCCTCCTGTACAGCTACCTGCATCAATGCTCGGACAGAGGTCATGTTAGCTGTTGGTGAAAAAGTCTCTTTATAATCAATCCCTTCTACTTGAACATATCCTTTTGCGACATATCTTGCTTTACAAGTCTCAGATCCTTCTGGGCTCTCTTTCACTGCATATACCCATCGACCTCCCACTGCTTGTTTGCCTCTTGGCAGTGGTGTCAGAGTGAAAGTCTCATTCTCTGTCAAAGAGTTCATCTCCTCTTTCATTGCGTCAATCCACATTTTTGACTTCTTAGAGTCCATAGCCTCTCTAAATGTTTTTTAAGCCACTTTGTAGAAATAATCTACATTTTCACTTTCAACATTATTGTACTCAGCCCTACACTGGTAGTCTTTTAAGTATTCTGGAGCCTTTTTCTGTCTCGTAGGGTACCTCCTTTCTCCATGTTCTCTTTGAGTACTGTCTGTCTGGGTCAGACCTGCCTCAGCAGTCTCCTCAACACTCGACTCTTTACTCTGTTTAGGCTGTCCCTGATCCTGGGTGACTATCTTTGGTGGTGTATGTTCATAATTCTCAAGCTCATCCCTCACGTTACAATCTGTTTGAGTCTGGCTATCTGTGTTACCTTTGGTGATGAATTTCACCAGCCTATGTTTAAGGACTTTTCCTGTCTCAGGGTAGTACACGTTATATGCCGGACTATATTTATCATAGCCGACAAAGATCCCCTTTTCACACCTAGAGTCCAGCTTCTTCTTATCCTGTTTAAACACGTAGCATTCAGAGCCAAATATCTTCATGTGAGAAAGATTAGGTGTTTTACCTGTGAAAACACGGTAAGGTGTCTGCTCTAGTCGCTTACTGTAGCACCTGTTGCGGATTTGGGCTGCTGTCTGTACAGCATATGTCCATAATTGCTTTGAGAGGTTACTCTCCAATAGCATGCATCGTGACATCTCGAATAGAGTTCTCCAACCTCTCTCGGCAGTTCCGTTTTGATGAGGTGAGTAGGGTGCACTTGTCTCGTGCCTTATCCCGTTACTCCTGAGTAAAGACTGGAACTCCTGCCCGGTATACTCTGTGCCATTATCAGACCGTATGCACTTTATCTTTCCATATGGGGCTACGTCTGCTATAAATTTTTCTGTAGCTTTTGTTGTGTCACTCTTTACTTTGATAAAGTATGGAAAAATCATCCCACTGTAATCATCAGTAAATGCTATTGCATACCTGTATCCATCTTTATCTGCTGGCTCTATAGGGCCGCATAGGTCTGTGTGTACTAGCTCTAGTACAGCTGTAGCTTTAGCATCTGCCTGTCTGTTTCTGTTTTGTGTGAATTTTCCCTGTGTGCATATTTCACATTGTTGATTGGACCTGTCATATTTCCCTTTTAACGACATTCCTTTAACAACCTTTTCTAATTTTGCAACATCATCAAAATTACAATGACCAAGTATCCTATGCCAGGTTTGAATGTCATGACAACCATACACTTCATCAACATTTTCATTTTCTACTGTGCTAAGGTAATACAGCCTACCATACACATCCATTTTGAACTTGGTACCATCTTTGTGGAACAGCCAGTTATCACCGTCCTTGAAGTGGACCTCTGCTCCGTTGGCTGTTGCTGCTTTCACTGAAAAGATGTTTTGTGGAAACGATGGGATGTAGAGTGCTTGCTTGAGCCTCGTTTTCACTCGTCGCCCCTCACTGTCCAACATGCAGAGTTCGGCGTCTCCCCTCATTTTTGCCATCCCGCTCACCTTTGTTCCGTCTGCCAGCTCAATGACGTGGTCCTCGGGTTTGAAACTGTCGTCGACTGTTTTGAACTTTGTGGCGTCATTGATCATGTGTGTTGTAGCGCCGCAGTCGACCATGAGACCCTTCTTATTCCCTCTTTGTGTGGAACAGTCACTCATCTTGAAGAAACAGAAAGATGTAGGCTCTGCCTCCGTCTCTCCGTCGGCTTTCTTCACCTGGTCACGGCCTCGTCCTCGACCGCGCCCTCTTCCACGTTGTAGAGCGTCCCATTTCCGCTCCTCTTTTCTCGCCTGGGATTCATCAGGACATGTCCTGGCCATGTGTCCCTTTTTACCGCACGTGTAACATTCGACCTCAGCCAGGTCCATTTTCTTTACTCTTCCTCTTCCACGCGACCTCGTTGCCCCGCTAGTTTTCATCACATTGTCTTCTTCTACATTCACGTCACTCCGCCCATATTTTTCAGTACTTTCATAACTTCGCAGTTTTGTTTTAAACTCGCTGAATGTTACAATGTCATTTGTCTGGGTGACATGCACGACGAACGGCTTGTATGAATCTGGTAGCCCCTTTACTACCATGGCTATTTGAAGTCCATCACTAATACGTTCATCTGCTCTTCTCAATGACGTGAATATAGTCTCTGCTCGAATAATATAGTCAGTTACCGTTTCATTGCTAGCCTTATGGAGCGAGGAAAGTTCACAATACAAACTCACAACACGGGGTTTGTCTTTTCCCGCATAGTGCTCCCGGAGAATCTCCAGTGCTCTTCTTCCATTGCGTTTGGCATCTCTCATTATTAATGACAAACTCTTGTTGTCCAGACATTGCACTAACTCTGCATATGCCTCTCCGTTCTTTGCCTCGTCTTCCGCAAGAGCCACTTCGTCTTCCTCATCTATCTGCGGGTCCTCGAGGATAACCTCTCTGAGGCCACGCAACTCCATGTGCGCGAGGAACCTCGTTTCCCAGAGTTCGTAATTTTTCTCATCTCCGTCGAATAAGAGTCTGAACCACCTTTGGCCTGCATGACTGGGCCCATAACCTGTAGCGCTAGACATTCTTGCAGCAGTCTCACGATAAAACAGTCACCAAAGTGGTTAGTTAGCACTCCTAGCATCTATATGGACGGGAGAAAAATGACAAACCGCCATCGTCTTTCTGGTCCGTGAACTGACCGGTTTATTTTTCGCACATGCTCTCAATAGCACGCAGACACACGTTATCACTCGTCATCACGTAAGCACGTCAACATGACTTTGTTACCCCTTTGTCAAATATGCTTAACAACTGGACTATACATTTTTTGTAGACACAGTAGGCTATTGCCATATTTTAACATTTTCCTGCGTGAGTGTGGCCTACCAATAGCTCAAGCCTGTCCTACAGTGACTGTAGCTAAAGCTAATTAGCAGCAAGATGCCTTCTTTCTCCGTGGATGACAAACTACAAACTCCTTCAGAAGATTGCACTTCTGGAAACCAAGGTTTACCTTCTAGAAGTGAACGTGGAAGTTAACGGATCTTGTGGAAATGACACCACTTTACCATGGACCCATAACAATGGACAAAAGCATGCTAACACACGGCTAATTAGCACCAACAAAGCTACAAAGAAACAGGAGGGCTGTAGAACGGGTAACAAATCAACAAGTGGCAGTCCTCCCTGGAACTCTTGTGGTGCGAAGCCTAAGAGTAAATCATTCTCCTGGGAAATGGGAGGACGACTAACGGGCAGGGCACAGCGCCCTGAGATTTGTGATATGACCGGCTGGCCTGCATTATCTTCCGGGCAGAGCGCCTCTTCAACCCCTCTACCTAGTAGGACACAGCCGTGGACAGCTGCAAAAGGGAAAATAAGCAACAAAATGCCCCCCCAACAACCTGGTGTGCAACTGGATAACAGATTTGCTCCTCTGCTGCAAGACGCTGGACAGTCATCTGATGACCGGGACTGCGTTTCATCGCCACACAGCAGGGTAAGGACTGAGAGCAATTCAAAAAGTAAAAAGCTAACAACTGGGCCTCAAACCCTGATTGTGGGTGACTCTGCTATAAAAGATTTAAAAAACAGTAAAAACACCAAAATACTCTGTTTTCCCAAAGACATGGTGTCTGACTTTACCCAAAAAATCCCAGCTATCATAGCAGAACACCCAACTGTGAAGAACATTATTCTGCATATAGGGTCAAATGATGTTGTAAAGCAACAGTCTGAATTGCAGAGACTGGACTTTAAGGAACTGCTGGACACCGTCAGCTCTCTAAACGCAAATGTGTTTATCAGTGGCCCTATACCGTCAGTCAGAAGAGGAGATGAGAGATTCAGCCGACTGTTGGCACTAAACAAATGGCTTTCAACTGAATGTACCGTCCACTCTCTGCAGTTCATTGACAATTTAAACATTTTCTGGGAGCGCAGACATCTTTTTGAAGCAGATAGACTTTCCCTTAACAAGCCAGGAGTAAAGCTGTTCACCTCTAATCTGCTTTACTTTCTGCGCCACACATCTGCCAAGGACACGAGACAAGACGAATCAAAACAAAAGGAAGACACAACAAAGTGTGGCAGTGATCCACCACAGCCCCCACCTGAGCAAAGATTTGACCCTGGGACACCACAGAGCAGAGATACAAAACCTCAACTCCTCTTTTCACCCATCCAGCACCCCTCTAACACTCTTACCAACCCCGAATCCTTTGAGGAGCCATCGCTGTCTCCACTCACCCTTTCCCCTCTTTCCCCTACCCCCATGTTGGAGTTCACTGACCACATGAATCACCTGGTAGATGCTGGAACCAAATTTACACCCCTTCCTTCCCCCATCTCTCAACCCCTGGCAAAAATAAAACGCCGGGTTCAACCCCGGTTAATAGTAAAACGCCGGGCTCCTCTGCCAGGAAGTAAACAAACTCTTTCCACTCAGACTGATAAGGACGCTTGTGTGCAAAATCCAGTAAGCATGACCTGATATGTGCCGGGCCTTGGCTCCAGGCCTAGAGACACTCATGACTTTTTCCAAGACAAGCCCGGGCCCTGTGGATTCAACTCTTCCTCAATTTATGTTGTGATAGGTAATAGGAAAAGAATGGTGAATAAGCACTTAACTGCAAACTTAGCAAATTTAGCATCCATTCCTCGTCAGCTACAGCCTGTCCCAAAAAATGAAAACACACTAACACTAGCCTTACTAAACGTCAGGTCTTTGGCAGGAAAATCCTTTTTAATCAATGATTTTATTATCAAACACAATCTAGATTTTATGTTTTTAACTGAAACCTGGTTAGACCATAACAACAGCGCTGCTGTTCTCATCGAGTCAGCTCCCCCTAACTTCAGTTTTATGAGTGAGAATAGAGTGAATAAGAAAGGAGGTGGAGTCGCCATTTTGCTTAATGACTCATTCCACTGTACGCAAAAATGTTATGGAAAGTTTGCTTCTTTTGAATATGTGGCTCTTCAATTAAGATCTTCCCCTCAAGCGATGTTTCTAAATATCTACAGGCCACCTAAATATTGTGCAACCTTCATTGATGACTTCACTGAACTGCTGTCTATAATCTGTATTAACTTTGATTGTGTAATCATTGCGGGTGATTTTAACATTCATGTTGACAGCCCCCAGGACAGGGGGACCAAAGAACTGTGTTGTGTTTTTGAGAACTATGGACTGACTCAGCATGTGACGGAGCCCACTCACAATAAGGGACACACTCTGGACTTGATTGTCTCAAAGGGTCTGAACATTTCCAAGGTTGTGGTGACTGACGTTGCTCTCTCTGATCATTCCTGTGTTTTCTTTAACGGCACTATCTCTGTGCCCAAAAGTGTCCAAACAAAGATAATCAGAAAACGGTATATCACTGAAAACACCAGTGAAACATTTATTCAGCTTTTCTCCTCCACACCCGCCCTCTCTGGGCTATCAGTCAGTGAGCTTGTAGACAATTTCAACTGTAAAATTACAAATGTTATTGATGCCATTGCTCCCACTAAGGTCAAAGTTGTCTCTGGTAAGAAAAGATCTCCATGGAGAAATGTCATACTGGTGAGAACAGAAAAAAGAGAGTGTAGGAAAGCTGGACGAAGGTGGCGAAAAACAAATCTCCTGGTCCATTATAACACCTATAAAGAGAGACTTCGCATTTATAATTTGGAACTGAGGAATGCAAGAAGGTCCTTCTTCTCTGATATTATCTCTAGAAACAATAATAATTCACGTGCTTTGTTTCACTAATTCACTAATGAGCAACTATAGGCCAATATCAAACCTTCCGTTTTTAAGTAAAATCATTGAAAAAGTAGTCTTTCAACAACTCAACCATTTCTTGTCACTAAGCAACAGTTTTGATACCTTTCAGTCGGGTTTCCGACCACACCACAGCACTGAAACGGCTCTTGTCAAAGTCTTTAATGACATCCACCTTAACACAGATAGTGGCAAAATTTCAATCTTAGTATTACTTGATCTCAGTGCTGCATTTGACACGGTCGACCATGACATATTACTAGACCGATTGGAAAACTGGGTAGGACTTTCTGGCTTAGTACTAAACTTGTTTGAATCCTACCTAAAGAATAGGGATTACTTTGTGTCAATAGGTAATTATACATCTGAGCGTACAAATATGACGTGCGGAGTTCCGCAAGGCTCCATTCTGGGGCCTCTTCTGTTTAACATCTACATGCTTCCACTGGCTCAGATTATGGAGAAAAACAAAATAAGTTACCATAGTTATGCGGATGACACACAAATTTACATAACCTTATCGCCAGGGGACTATAGTCAAATACAAAAACTGACTAACTGCATCAAACAAATTAACGACTGGATGTGCCAGAACTTTCTGAAATTAAATGAAGGAAAAACTGAGGTTGTTGTTTTTGGAAAAAAAGAGGAACGATTAAAAGTCTGCGCTCAGCTTCAAACAACAATGTTAAAAACAACAGACAAAGCCAGAAATCTTGGTGTAGTCATGGACTCAGACCTGAACTTTAACAGCCACATTAAGACAATTACAAAGTCAGCCTACTATCACCTAAAGAACATATCAAGGGTTAAAGGACTTATGTGTCAACAGGACTTGGAAAAACTGGTCCATGCTTTCATCTTCAGTAGACTTGACTACTGTAACGGGGTCTTTACAGGTCTCCCTAAAAAATCAATCAGACAGCTGCAGCTGATTCAGAACGCTGCTGCTCGAGTCCTCACTAAGACCAAGAGACTGGATCACATCACTCCAGTTCTGAAGTCTTTACACTGGCTTCCTGTGTCTCAAAGAATTGATTTCAAAGTACTCTTGCTAGTTTATAAATCCCTTAACGGTTTAGGTCCAAAATACATTTCTGATCTGCTACTACACTATGACCCCCCCAGACCTCTCAGGTCATCTGGGACAGGTCTACTTTCTGTCCCCAGAGTCAGAACTAAACAGGGTGAAGCAGCTTTCAGTTTCTATGCTCCTCATATCTGGAATAAACTCCCAGAAACCTGTAGATCCGCTGCTACTCTCAGTTCTTTTAAATCAAGGCTGAAGACCTTTCTTTTTGATGCTGCCTTTCTCTAAATTAATGCTCATTTCTTTCTTATGCTGCAATGTAACTTTTATTCTTGTGTTTTATGTGTCCTAATGTTTCTATTTTGTTTTTAACTGTCTATTCATGTGTCTTATTGATTTTTAATGCTTATGACTTTTAACTGTTTGTACTTGTGTTTTATCTGTTTTAATGATTTTGTGTAAAGCACTTTGAATTGCCCTGTTGCTGAAATGTGCTATACAAATAAAGCTGCCTTGCCTTGCCTTGCCTTGGTGCCAGAAGGGCTGGTCTGAGTATTTCAGAAACTGCTAATCTACTGGGATTTTCACGCACAACCATCTCTAGGGTTTACAGAGAATGGTCCGAAAAAGAAAAAACATCCAGTGAGCGGCAGTTCTGTGGGCGGAAATGCCTTGTTGATGCCAGAGGTCAGAGGAGAATGGCCAGACTGGTTCGAGCTGATAGAAGGGCAACAGTGACTCAAATAACCACCCGTTACAACCAAGGTGGGCAGAAGAGCATCTCTGAACGCACAGTACGTCGAACTTTGAGGCAGATGGGCTACAGCAGCAGAAGACCACATCGGGTGCCACTCCTTTCAGCTAAGAACAGGAAACTGAGACTACAATTTGCACAAGCTCATCGAAATTGGACAATAGAAGATTGGAAAAACGTTGCCTGGTCTGATGAGTCTCGATTTCTGCTGCGACAGTCGGATGGTAGGGTCAGAATTTGGCGTCTACAACATGAAAGCATGGATCCATCCTGCCTTGTATCAACGGTTCAGGCTGGTGGTGGTGGTGTCATGGTGTGGGGAATATTTTCCTGGCACTCTTTGGGCCCCTTGGTACCAATTGAGCATCGTTGCAACGCCACAGCCTACCTGAGTATTGTGGCTGACCATGTCCATCCCTTTATGACCATAATGTACCCAACTTCTGATGGCTACTTTCAGCAGGATAATGCGCCATGTCATAAAGCTGGAATCATCACAGACTGGTTTCTTGAACATGACAATGAGTTCGCTGTACTCAAATGGCCTCCACAGTCACCAGATCTCAATCCAATAGAGCATCTTTGGGATGTGGTGGAACGGGAGATTCGCATCATGGATGTGCAGCCGACAAATCTGCGGCAACTGTGTGATGCCATCATGTCAATATGGACCAAACTCCCTGAGGAATGCTTCCAGCACCTTGTTGAATCTATGCCACGAAGAATTGAGGCAGTTCTGAAGGCAAAAGGGGGTCCAACCCGTTACTAGCATGGGGTACCTAATATATATATATATATATTTGATGTATTTCTCATCAAAATGCTAATGAGGTTCATTCATGCTTACAGAAACTTTCGTCTCTCTGCCTGTTTATTAATCTTTAACTAGGCTATTTGTAGAAGCCTATTTTAATTTGATGTAATAATGATATATTTTGTAATTATTATTGAAACAGGTTGTAAAAGGTTTACAATGCCTAAGTAATAACTTACAGTAGAATATCAGAAAAAAACAACAACTGCTGGTCAAACATTTCACTGGAAAATAAAAAAGGCTAGCCTGTAAAATCCATTGGTGGCCATTCGGCCAATCAAACGCAGGCGTGTACGTCAATTAATGTCATGGAAACAGAACGAGGGTCCGAGGAGCCTATATAAGGGCTGCGGACCATTCTAATTTCTCACTTTGCATTTTGACTTGGGCTTCATGCAAATCGAACCTGTGGAAAACTAACTCTTTGAGTTTCTAAACCGCTGGAGATAACACACTGCAAACTGATCATTTGGAAAAACAAAAGAACAACAACGAACAACAAAGAACAACACAACTTCTGAATCACTAACTATTGTGGTGAAAGGAAGAGCTTGGGAATGGCCTTTCGTCTGCCTGGTGGGACACCCGAGGAGC
>NW_022604653.1:5000-27500 GCF_008692095.1 Etheostoma spectabile | reverse complement strand
GTGGCCCTGCCCAGGACAATATTTTCACGTTGAAAAAAAATCCTGAGACAAGGAAAAAAAACTGCACTGAGAGTGAGAAAAAAAATGTCACACTGAATATATATTTGAGAGTTTAAAAAAAGTATTTTAAGAGAAATTTCTTTTTCTCAGAAATAATTTTAACATATTTCAAATTTATGTTTAAACTTTTTTTTAGTCTCAAATATTTGCTATTGATATGAAAACCTTTTCTCTCAAAATATTTTTTTTCTCTCATAAAATGCTTTTTTGCGATCAGTGTGACAACCTTTTCTCTCAAACACATTTTTTTACATTTTTACTTTTTTGCATTTAATAAAGAAACAAATCTAGCTCCATATGTATGCTGTTCTTATTTTAACTTTAAGTGTTGCTGATTTAATCCAAATAATTAATGTTATGAGAACTCCTTATTATTTGAAGTCACACTAAACATTTTAGTTAAACAAGACGTTTCACGTTTGATCTTTGTTTCCCTCAGGCCGTGCGGACAACTTCCCACGTCCAGCAGAGCCTGGCCTCCCTGAAGAGGAAGGTGAGTATGACATTGGTCACCGTTTTCCCCCTCTCAGAGAAGATGAACATCAATTTGAGGAGTGGGAGGATGAAGACCCAGAGGATGAAGACGACTGGCCTGACTGGTCTGTAGATCCTGGGTATGGCTCCATGACTGAAGAGGGCGAGAACGCAGAGGAAGAGGAGCAAGTGGATGTTGAAAATTGTAGTGATAGTTATGGTGATGGTTATAGTTTTGGTGACGTTGATAGAGATGGTGACGTTGATAGTGATGGTGGTAGTGGTAGTGGTAGAGGTAGTTATGGTTATAGTAATGGTTATAGTAATGGTTTTAGAGATGGTTATGGTGATGGTTTTGTGATGATTTTAGTGCTGGTAATGCTTCTAGTGCGGGTTATAGTGCTGGTTATATTGCTGGTTATAGTGATGGTTATAGTGATGGTTATAGTGATGGTTGTCGTGATGATTCTAGTTTTAATGATAATGTCAACATCCTACCTTACTCCCCTCTCATCGAGCACTTCTCACCTCCAAGTTTTTGGCAGCAATTTAAACCACCGCGTCCTTCCTTTCCCACTGGTGAGCCATTCTGGCACCTCCCATTTGGTGGTCCGCTGCACGGGCTTCCTGCGCTGCAAGTGAGAGAACCTGAATATGGTTGTCCCTCAGCATCACAAAGGTCACACCTTTGCCTCAGGGAGTCTGCACACTCCTCTTCAGGCCTCGGCCTCTCAACAGACAGAAGAAGGGAAGACAGCTCTAGGGAGTCTGCGCACTCCTGTTTAGGCCTCGGCCCCTCCACAAAGAGAAGCAGGGAAGACAGCTCCAGGGAGTCTGCGGACTCCTCTTCAGGCCTCGGCCCCTCCACAAAGAGAAGCAGGGAAGAGAGTGACACCTTGCAGGTAAGTATGAAGAGGCTGAAGGGGAATTGTGAGGACAGCCTCAATGAGTTACCACCCTCCTCTTCAGGCCTCGGCCCCTCCACAGACAGAAGAAGGGAAGACAGCTCCAGGGAGTCTGCACCCTCCTCTTCAGGCCACGGCCCCTCCACAGACAGAAGAAGGGAAGACAGCTCCAGGGAGTCTGCACCCTCCTCTTCAGGCCACGGCCCCTCCACAGACAGAAGAAGGGAAGACAGCTCCAGGGAGTCTGCACCCTCCTCTTCAGGCCTCGGCCCCTCCACAGACAGAAGAAGGGAAGACAGCTCCAGGGAGTCTGCACCTCTTCTTCAGGCCTCAGCCCCTCCACAGACAGAAGAAGTGAAGACAGCTCCAGGGAGTCTGCACCCTCCTCTTCAGGCCTCGGCCCCTCCAAAAAGAGAAGCAGGGAAGAGAGTGACACCTTGCAGGTAAGTAGAAGAGGCTGAAGGGGAATTGTGAGGACAGCCTCAATGAGTTGCACCCTCCTCTTCAGGCCACGGCCCCTCCACAGACAGAAGAAGGGAAGACAGCTCCAGGGAGTCTGCACACTCCTCTTCAGGCCTCGGCCCCTCCACATTCAGGAGATACTGGATGGTTCCTCTTGATAACATGCGAGGAACTGAAGATAGCGACTCTGATTAGGACAGAGTTGGGACTGTTTGCTGCAGAATTGGAAAACCTTTGCGTCTAACGGGGTAGATAACTCTTTTGGTAGAATATTACACCAGGGCCTATTTGTGTCTCTTTGTAATCTTGAAGGCTGGCAAAGGTTTACGTATTCTTCCCATGTTTTTTGGCGGGGTTGGATATGACTCATTTAGCATCTAGCATCAGGGTTATTTTCTCTTTTGATTAATAGTTAGCTTTAATGGTAATGTACAGTATGTCATACCTATATTAATTGCATTTATGTAGCACTTTCATTCACGCACTAGATCAAGATTAACTTTAATGTCCCGCCATGTTGGAAATTTGTGTTGGGCACTTAACCCATGAGGCAGTCATATTAAAAATAAAAACAGACATGTATAACAAACAATAGATAATTTACAATACCATACAACAAACCATAATATGGCCCTGATGGTGTATAAACACAACATGGTGTCAAGCAGTGCTTTAGTTAAACATTATTCCAACAATAAAATAATAACAAAAGAAATAAGTATCAGTGTAGGGATCACAAGCACAACGATAACAAATCCGCAAATCCCCATCGCCAGAAAGCTACCACGCAAGGCACTCGCCTGACCATTGGGAGCAATGTGGGGTTCAGTGTTTTTCCCAAGGTATCGCTTTTTAACTAAGCTACAGATGCCTATACCAGAGGTAAGTCAACAATTATTTGAATATGTTCAACAGAAATGCAAGGAAAATAGGGGACTTTGCTTAAAGATATGCAGTCTCTGTTACAAATCAAATTATCTGTTATTAGATCAAATGTTTTAACAATATTTCTCATGTGAAGCACTTCGGGACTGTCTGTAAAACGGGCTATATCAAATAAACCTGTTATTATTTGATTGCATTTACTAATGGCAGCAAGCTACCGTGCAAGGCACTAGCCTGACTGTTGGGAGCAATGTAGGGTTAAGCATGGTTGTTCTTTGGCTTTTTAACATAGCTGTGGATGCCTATACCAGAGGTAAGTTAACAATTATTGACAGTAATCTCACTTATTGAATAGTTAAGGCATAATAAATCTTACTCATTGTTATACTGTCATATATTTTTCTAGGTGGTTACTCTGGACCAGATGAGAAGGATGGACGACCACAGGACTGGGATGACTACAAGTCCAGCAAAAGAGCAGTGGTTGCCTTTCTTTCACTTGGCCAAGTAAGTAATCCCCTCACTAAAGCCGCCTACACATGATCCGTAGCAAAACCGTGAGGTAGGGCGCGGAGAGGCAAAGCGCAGCGCAGGAACGTTCTGGAATTGGTTGTGCCTTGAAAGGTCAAAGTGTAAATAATTTGAATTTTGAGTGTAGAACGGCAATTCCGAGCAGTGTGTGACGCCAAGGATAGCGTTGTGCCTAGCTGGCACCACTCTCTCCATAGGAAAACAACGGAACGGCCAGCGTAGAGCAGTTTTGCCGTGGCGTACTACAGAAGTACCAGCAGGGACATAAAGCAGTGATAAATTAACTCTACACATGTGGATTATATTTATTACAGAAACCTTCTTGAATATTATTCCATTGTTTATCATTCTGTCATTGGAGGCCAAACTCAACAAAACAGCTACCAACAGGACAATATTGTATAGCTGTGTTCAACATTACTCACTGTTTTGTCTGTTTAGCAGGGCAGGATTCCTCTGGGATTTTGGCACTCGTCAGGCAGCTGAGAACGGATGTCAACCAACCTATCATCTCAGGCAGACCCAGCACCACAGCAGACCACTGGACCACGGACGTCAACCAACCTATCGTCCCAGGCAGACCCAGCACCACAGCAGACCACTGGACCACGGACGTCAACCATCCTATCATCACAGGCAGACCCAGCACCACAGCAGACCACTGGACCACGGACGTCAACCAACCTATTGTCACAGGCAGACCCAGCCACAGCAGACCACTGGACCACGGACGTCAACCAACCTATCATCTCAGGCAGACCCAGCACCACAGCAGACCACTGGACCACGGACGTCAACCACCTATCCTCTCAGGCAGACCCAGCACCACAGCAGACCACTGGACCACGGACGTCAACCAACCTATCATCTCAGGCAGACCCAGCACCACAGCAGACCACTGGACCACGGACGTCAACCAACCTATCATCTCAGGCAGACCCAGCACCACAGCAGACCACTGGACCACGGACGTCAACCAACCTATCATCTCAGGCAGACCCAGCACCACAGCAGACCACTGGACCACGGACGTCAACCACCTATTGTCTCAGGCGACCCAGCACCACAGCAGACCACTGGACCACGGACGTCAACCAACCTATCATCTCAGGCAGACCCAGCACCACAGCAGACCACTGGACCACGGACGTCAACCAACCTATCATCTCAGGCAGACCCAGCACCACAGCAGACCACTGGACCACGGACGTCAACCAACCTATCATCTCAGGCAGACCCAGCACCACAGCAGACCACTGGACCACGGACGTCAACCAACCTATCATCTCAGGCAGACCCAGCACCACAGCAGACCACTGGACCACGGACGTCAACCAACCTATCATCTCAGGCAGACCCAGCACCACAGCAGACCACTGGACCACGGACGTAAACCAACCTATCATCTCAGGCAGACCCAGCACCACAGCAGACCACTGGACCACGGACGTCAACCAACCTATCATCTCAGGCAGACCCAGCACCACAGCAGACCACTGGACCACGGACGTCAACCAACCTATCATCTCAGGCAGACCCAGCACCACAGCAGACCACTGGACCACGGACGTCAACCAACCTATCATATCAGGCAGACCCAGCACCACAGCAGACCACTGGACCACGGACGTCAACCAACCTATCATATCAGGCAGACCCAGCACCACAGCAGACCACTGGACCACGGACGTCAACCAACCTATCATCTCAGGCAGACCCAGCACCACAGCAGACCACTGGACCACGGACGTCAACCAACCTATCATCTCAGGCAGACCCAGCGCCACAGCAGACCACTGGACCACGGACGTCAACCAACCTATCATCTCAGGCAGACCCAGCACCACAGCAGATCACTGGACCACGGACGTCAACCAACCTATCATCTCAGGCAGACCCAGCACCACAGCAGACCACTGGACCACGGACGTCAACCAACCTATCATCTCAGGCAGACCCAGCACCACAGCAGACCACTGGACCACTCTCAGCAACCTACTTATCCAGGCAGATTTCCAGCTGCAGACCAGAAGACACGAGCTCTGCCTGACCAGCACAGAGGAAACCAACCTTATCCTCTGGAGGCAGACCCACACACACAGAAGCAGTCACCTGGACACAGAGACGTCAATTATAACCTATCATCTCAGGCAAACCCAGCACCACAGCTGGCTACACTGATGGACTTTCAATGTACATATCAACATATTTAATCTCATTCAGAAAAACATTGTGCAAAATGTGACAGCAGACCATTTGACTTAACGCACGTCAACTATCCTATTTTCACAGGCAGAACCAGCGCCACATGCAGACCATAATACTACATGTGGATATCAACCAACCTATCAGCTATCAAACAGACCCAGCACTAACAAACCAATTTACACGGAAACCAACCTATCATTCAGGTCAGACCTAGCACCAGTGCCAGACTCGCATGCAAGACGGAAGACTCCTAATCCTCAATAGAACCAGCACACAGCAGCATGAGAGGACTGGTCAAAGGTAGCTTGTCAGGTCACCCAGCGCCTTAGCCCTATACAGGTCCACTGCCAGGGCCACAGATGACCCCCTAGACTTCTTTCATCCTCCCAGCCATAGTCCTCTAGCCTCCGACTCAGGTGTTTCTATGGCTGCGCCTAGTGCTAGTTACCGCGGAGTAGCTTACATCCAGATGTAGTAATTGTTTCCAACATGGCGGTGCCCATGTTACAAAACAACACTTTTACTGGACCCTTTGAACAAATTACCCAGCACAGTGAGAAGAATCTGTTATCACCATATTCTTCAGTTCTTCATCTTTAAGGTGAAAACTGGTGGATTCGTGAATAGCACCTACAGAGACAGCTCACAGCAAAGCTCACCTACATGCCTCACTGTACAAGAGAGATTGAAAATTTAAGAGCTATGATATGAACAAAGAAGAGGAAGTTTAACCATGTAAATGCTTAGTATATGCTATTTATCTCACACGTACTGATACAGCACAAAACAGTCCAACCATTGGTAACACTTAAAAACTAATCATATCTTATAATTAGTATTCACATGTCATTATGTTTTAATGGTCAGACCTAAATGTCTATGACAAAAGATATTACGAGTTTTTAGCGTACTTTCATTTGACTTAACGGCTATCATCACTCCTGTTACACGCTTTGTTAAGAAGTGGCTCTTGACATAAGACAGTTGGCTAGTCTCCACAATAGCCCCTAATATGAGAAAAGTGTTCATTATTAAATAATTGCATATAATAATTGCAATTGCATTACATTTTAAGTAAATAATAAATACATAAAGAAATAAAGTGAACTTTTTAAATGATGCAATGAACAAGATTTAAATCAAAAATTAACCAAATATGATGAAATGTTGCTTTACAGTTGTGTTCAAATTTCGTTACAGTCCCCACTTTGTCAAAAAAAATTCAATGAAAGTAAATTAAAAATAATGCAGAAAGGTAATTGTAGAAAGTGTATCTATAATATATTTTTTTTAACATTTCTATATGTTCCCATTCATCATTTCTATTTTATTGTGTTCCAAATGCATCATGTATGAAGGGAAGCAAATGCTGTGCATTTCAGCATGTAGTCAGTCCTTAATGTGTATAAAATGTTTTGCTTTTTGTTGTGTACAAATGACAAATATCCAGCAGGTGGAGCTGTTTATTAATTTTCTCCATCGCTTGGTGTTTGGGGTTTTTTGGCCCCCAATGTCCTTCCAGGCAGCGCGGCTGCCATATGCAGTGGCCGAATAAGTTCTCAGGTTCCTCTTATGTTAAGTACCCATAGGAATGCTTCATTATTAGTAATAAAGGTTCTGTTTTGATCTCAAAGTACAATTATATACTTTAAGTATTGATTGAAAATAAACCTAAATAATGAAAAGTAAAAAATTATATAATATGGCCTTATGTTCAGTAATATATAATCATGGTCGGTAATATATAATTGGAGTAATGTTGCTGGTGCATTGATGTGCAAGCACAATTTTTAGAGAGCTAATTTTAATAACTTCATACTTCTGTGTAGTGTAATATTTAACAGGTGTGTCAAACTCAATTTAGTTGTTGGGCAATATGCAGCCCAGTTCTCTCAAGTGGGCCAGACCAGTAAAACCATTGCATTATAACTGATTAATAAGAACTCCAAATGTGTCCTTTTCTTTTAATGTAAAGGGTATAAGTGCATAGTGAACTATCAACTTTATTTAGAAAACAGATGATGAACAGCCTGGGATATCTTAATAAAGATAAGTGCAATTTGAATTTGAAAATGTTTATATTAAATTCCCTGAGCACTGAAAGGGGCTGTGAACACACCAAGCACGCCGGCCCGCATTTACCTCTGGGAAGAAATCTGAACTGGTCAAAATGTTTTGTGTGTCCACTTTTTTTTCTTTTTGACAAGTACGTTTTTCCCTGATGGCTTCTGCGTGCTGTCCTTATTAGCTCTGTGTGTGTGTGTGTGTGTGTGTGTGTGTGTGTGTGTGTGTGTGTGTGTGTGTGTGTGTGTGTGTGTGTGTGTGTGTGTGTGTGTGTGTGTGTGTGTGTGAGAGAACACCATGTAACTGATGCTCCCACCAGGCCATGCTAGACTGTCCAACTTGATTGTGGGCCAGTAGCCACATGACAGTAAATCTGCTGGGACCAATAGTGCCAGCATTACTGTGTGCTGCTTCCCATTGATAGGGGGGTGTTGGACCAGGTGGGAATAACACCATCATGGGAGTACATTAATGTCATTTAGAACCAGCTATGAACACAACTAATTGACTTGCTTTACAAGTGTTAGAAATGTCTTAAATGGGACACTGACATTGTGACACAAGTTTTTTTACTGTTCAATTCTCAAATTGTGTTTTTTAAAGTCATACATGGATGCATCATACAAATCATAAATGACTTTGTTTTGCAGCAAATCATGTGCACAAGTGTTTATGGACTGGCATTCAGAGTCGGCATTGCGTGCATAGCATAGCAGTGGAGCATAAAACGGGGAACACTCTCTTTTGCCGAACCTATGTGACATGATATATGTGTCATTTATATAGCGTACCACTTTGTTCATGACACACGCTTAAAGTAATCACGTACTCACATGCCTAGCATGGGCTAATCTAGATCCATCCCATCTAGAAACTAACACATAGAGCACAGGTGCTTTTTGCACCACGATGGATGTCTTTCAGGTTTAACTGTAACGCTCACCGACCGTAAATCCTCACTTATACTCATCATAGACACCACTCCATAAATCATACCTAGATGTCTCTATTACAGGTCTGCTTCAGCAGTTACATATACACACAATTATGTAACTATATTTTGTTTACAGTATTTCAATCTTTAGTGAAACAAATATTTGTACAAACATTATTTTCAAATGTATGAAGTGTATTGGGGAACTATTTAGGAGGTGTGACAACCTATATCTACTATGTAAACATTCATCAAGTATTCCATTTGAAAGAGAGATAACATATGTTCCTTAAAAAAATCTTTGGATAGCTGATTTACTTTTGTAATACTCCAAAAGTGAGTCAAAAATGATCTGAGATCAATTCATTAAATTCCGGATCTTTCTTCCTGATCAGGCACTTTTGTCAGGTATATGAAGAAGTGGGCCATCTCAACTGGGATTTGCATCACCCCTTGCACACATAATCTTACACAGAAAGACAGTTTTACCTACATTTAAGTGATATTTATAACCTCAGAAAAATATTACCATATTGATAGTTTTTTTCAAAAAATGTACACTTTGATTACAATTACAAAAGGCCATGTAAATCGATTTTAGTAATCAAATTATCCTACAATATACAGTAGGTAGTAAACCGGGCTTGCTATAACATCACTGCAGCTGTGGATGAATATTCGCCATGAATTAGTATACTTTAATAGCTAAGTATGTTATATAACTTGCGGTCTATGAACAGGACTGACTAAACCTGCAGTAACTGGTGAGCAAAAAGTAGCTTATTCACTCATCCAGCAGTTAAGGAGCAACATTATCATTCATTTGGAGTTTTTTTTTTGGTCCAGCTGCCTGCTGTGGCCGGTACTGTTGCTATGAAAGCTGTGAGATTGAACCAAAACAGCGAAGTCGCTGGCCAGACAGCTAAACCGGGAGCTGAAGTCACCGTAAAACTCCATAAAGCAGAGGGGAGCAGTGGCAGATTCAGGCCATAATTCCCTGTAGGTTCTGCGCTTTGAGCGGCATCTTTTCACATTGTCACGATGTTTTTACAATCTCATTTGATACACTGTTATTATAAACATATTGAACACAAAAAAGCATTCATTCAATATAATTAAATCATCAATAGTAATGATAATATGTAAGGTGTACTCTGGCTTGCTACAATATAATGAAACAATGTATAATGGTAGAGGAGTAATGGACATGCTGGCTGAGGCACAGAGCCAATGGTGGATGACATACCAGGCTGGACGGGAGGGAGTGGTGTGGGCAGTTTGAACACACACACACACACACGCACACGCACACACACACACACACACACACACACACACACACACACACACACACACACACACACACACACACACACACACACACACAGGTCCTGAGTCAAGGCTGGATCTAGTCTTTGGGATGCAGAGAGCAACAAGTAGGCCTACTTGATACAAGAATATTAACCACATACGCAGCACCTTAAAAACTAATAATATTTATAATAAACAACAACTAAACCTTTGGTGTTGACTTTTATTTGCGATCACAAAAACCGAGATTTCCCATCGATTGTAATTAACTAGGCTAATTTTCAAATTTACAACATCAAAAAGGAGAAGTATGCTCTGGTGATTGAGCCAGCCAGCTTGAGGGGCATTTAAAAAAAAAATATATATATATATATATATATATATATATATATATATATATACACAGTGTATTTTTTTTATTTTTTTGTGGCATTTCCGACCTGTAGTTTTATAGGAAAGCTTAGACAGATATATATGTATATATTTGATGTATTTGTCATCAAAATGCAAATAAGGTTCATTCATACTTCCAGAAACTTTCGTCTCTCTGCCTGTTTATTAATCTTTAACTAGGCTATTTGTAGAAGCTTATTTTAATTTGATGTAATAATGATATATTTTGTAATTAATATTGAAACAGGTTGTAAAAGGTTTACAATGCCTAAGTAATAACTTACAGTAGAATATCAGAAAAAAACAACAACTGCTGGTCAAACATTTCACTGGAAAATAAAAAAGGCTAGCCTGTAAAATCCATTGGTGGCCATTCGGCCAATCAAACGCAGGCGTGTACGTCAATTAATGTCATGGAAACAGAACGAGGGTCCGAGGAGCCTATATAAGGGCTGCGGACCATTCTAATTTCTCACTTTGCATTTTGACTTGGGCTTCATGCAAATCGAACCTGTGGAAAACTAACTCTTTGAGTTTCTAAACCGCTGGAGATAACACACTGCAAACTGATCATTTGGAAAAACAAAAGAACAACAAAGAACAACAAAGAACAACACAACTTCTGAATCACTAACTATTGTGGTGAAAGGAAGAGCTTGGGAATGGCCTTTCGTCTGCCTGGTGGCATGCCCGAGGAGCACCTCCCGGATTCTCCGAGGGGACGCATCCATGGGTTGCACATGCTTGCAAGACAAGGTAAGACAACTTTTAGATTTATTTTTTATTATAAGTCTGGCCTACTTATCTCTGATTCACTGATGTATTCAATAAAAATAGCCAATCTTTATCAGTAGCCATAAAGTGGTGGAAATTGGTGTCACGTTTAGAATGTAAAGGTGGAAAGCCATTAACGTCAGGCCTGTTGGAAAAACAGATGTTAAAACCGACTTTTACTTGACAATTTATCCTGTAAAATAATGACTTGCTAGACAGCATGTGTTAAATATCGCGGGACATGTGTGGAATGGATCAACAATCAGTGGATGGATTTCAGTTTGAGGGCAACACATCTTACAAAATATAGCTACATTGAATTTGCTGAAAAAAGATGGCGACTGGGCCAAAATTCATAAAATGCCAAAAAAGTATTTGAGTTGAGCACCATGGAGACGATGGAACTATTAGGATGGAACGTCGGGAGGCGAGGACGCGCAGGTGGAATCAAACCAGGACACGTTAATGTGTGTGGTTGGAACGCGGAGGTGTGTTCTTGAAGCATACACCTTTTGATTATAACAATTATTATTATTACCATTTTTATTATTGTTGCTGCTGTTGTGTGCTCTCTATTCAGCAACTCTGATAAATACACCAGAAAACTTTAACAATTGTTTGGGATTTTGATTTGATAAAATATGACTCTTCAGCCACATGTCTGAATACAATGTAATATCAAGTCAACAGTCATTTTTTCAAGTTTGACGGATCAACAGTTTGGTCGGTTTTTCAGTGTGAGCAAGAGTAGTAAATAATGCTTATTTTTGTATGAATGCAGCATGACTTAATTCTCATGTCGTCACCTGTTAAAAATAACTGAGGAAAAACTGCATAATATTTGGCATTACTGTTAAAAAGGGTATAGTCTTTTGTCTGTTGGTGACATTATGACACATGTATTTACAGGATGTATGTATGTATGTACAGTATGTATGTACAGTATGTATGTATGTATGTACAGTATGTATGTATGTATGTATGTACAGTATGTATGTATGTATGTATGTATGTATGTACAGTATGTATGTACAGTATGTATGTACAGTATGTATGTATGTATGTACAGTATGTATGTACAGTATGTATGTATGTATGTACAGTATGTATGTATGTATGTACGTACGTATGTATGTACATTATGTATGTATGTATGTATGTACAGTATGTATGTATGTACAGTATGTATGTATGTATGTATGTATGTATGTACAGTATGTATGTATGTATGTATGTACAGTATGTATGTATATATGTACAGTATGTATGTACAGTATGTACTGTATGTATGTACAGTATGTATGTATGTATGTATGTACAGTATGTATGTATGTACAGTATGTATGTACAGTATGTATGTATGTATGTATGTATGGAGTTAGATTTGTTTCTTTATTACAATCGAGAAAATAAATGAAGAGAAAGGTTTTGAGAGAAAATATGATCACACTGATAGCAAAAAAGCATTTTATGAGAGAAAAAAAAAATACTTGAGAGAAAAGTTTTCATACCAATAGCAAAAGTTTAAATATAAATTTGAAATTCTTAAAATTTATTTCTGAGAAAAAACATCTCTCTCAAAATACATTTTTAAACTCTCAAATATATATATTTTTTGCTATCAGTGTGAAAAAAAATTCAAGACAGTGATCACCAGATTGGCCAATAGGAACGTGGCCCTGCCCAGGACAATATTTTCACGTTGAAAAAAAAATCCTGAGACAAGGAAAAAAAACTGCACTGAGAGTGAGAAAAAAAATGTCACACTGAATATATATTTGAGAGTTTAAAAAAAGTATTTTAAGAGAAATTTCTTTTTCTCAGAAATAATTTTAAACATTTCAAATTTAGGTTTAAACTTTTTTTTAGTCTCAAATATTTGCTATTGATATGAAAACCTTTTCTCTCAAAATATTTTTTTTCTCTCATAAAATGCTTTTTTGTGATCAGTGTGACAACCTTTTCTCTCAAACACATTTTTTTACATTTTTACTTTTTTGCATTTAATAAAGAAACAAATCTAGCTCCATATGTATGCTGTTCTTATTTTAACTTTAAGTGTTGCTGATTTAATCCAAATAATTAATGTTATGAGAACTCCTTATTATTTGAAGTCACACTAAACATTTTAGTTAAACAAGACGTTTCACGTTTGATCTTTGTTTCCCTCAGGCCGTGCGGACAACTTCCCACGTCCAGCAGAGCCT
The DNA here is from genome assembly GCF_008692095.1 of Etheostoma spectabile. Lineage (NCBI taxonomy): Eukaryota > Metazoa > Chordata > Actinopteri > Perciformes > Percidae > Etheostoma > Etheostoma spectabile. Next base: position 14,292 of record NW_022604653.1, on the reverse strand, counting down.
GGCCTCCCTGAAGAGGAAGGTGAGTATGACATTGGTCACCGTTTTCCCCCTCTCAGAGAAGATGAACATCAATTTGAGGAGTGGGAGGATGAAGACCCAGAGGATGAAGACGACTGGCCTGACTGGTCTGTAGATCCTGGGTATGGCTCCATGACTGAAGAGGGCGAGAACGCAGAGGAAGAGGAGCAAGTGGATGTTGAAAATTGTAGTGATAGTTATGGTGATGGTTATAGTTTTGGTGACGTTGATAGAGATGGTGACGTTGATAGTGATGGTGGTAGTGGTAGTGGTAGAGGTAGTTATGGTTATAGTAATGGTTATAGTAATGGTTTTAGAGATGGTTATGGTGATGGTTTTTGTGATGATTTTAGTGCTGGTAATGCTTCTAGTGCGGGTTATAGTGCTGGTTATATTGCTGGTTATAGTGATGGTTATAGTGATGGTTATAGTGATGGTTGTCGTGAGGATTCTAGTTTTAATGATAATGTCAACATCCTACCTTACTCCCCTCTCATCGAGCACTTCCCACCTCCAAGTTTTTGGCAGCAATTTAAACCACCGCGTCCTTCCTTTCCCACTGGTGAGCCATTCTGGCACCTCCCATTTGGTGGTCCGCTGCACGGGCTTCCTGCGCTGCAAGTGAGAGAACCTGAATATGGTTGTCCCTCAGCATCACAAAGGTCACACCTTTGCCTCAGGGAGTCTGCACACTCCTCTTCAGGCCTCGGCCCCTCAACAGACAGAAGAAGGGAAGACAGCTCTAGGGAGTCTGCGCACTCCTGTTTAGGCCTCGGCCCCTCCACAAAGAGAAGCCGGGAAGACAGCTCCAGGGAGTCTGCGCACTCCTCTTCAGGCCTCGGCCCCTCCACAAAGAGAAGCAGGGAAGAGAGTGACACCTTGCAGGTAAGTATGAAGAGGCTGAAGGGGAATTGTGAGGACAGCCTCAATGAGTTACCACCCTCCTCTTCAGGCCTCAGCCCCTCCACAGACAGAAGAAGGGAAGACAGCTCAAGGGAGTCTGCACCCTCCTCTTCAGGCCACGGCCCCTCCACAGACAGAAGAAGGGAAGACAGCTCCAGGGAGTCTGCACCCTCCTCTTCAGGCCACGGCCCCTCCACAGACAGAAGAAGGGAAGACAGCTCCAGGGAGTCTGCACCCTCCTCTTCAGGCCACGGCCCCTCCACAGACAGAAGAAGGGAAGACAGCTCCAGGGAGTCTGCACCCTCCTCTTCAGGCCTCAGCCCCTCCACAGACAGAAGAAGGGAAGACAGCTCCAGGGAGTCTGCACCCTCCTCTTCAGGCCTCAGCCCCTCCACAGACAGAAGAAGGGAAGACAGCTCCAGGGAGTCTGCACCCTCCTCTTCAGGCCTCAGCCCCTCCACAGACAGAAGAAGGGAAGACAGCTCCAGGGAGTCTGCACCCTCCTCTTCAGGCCTCGGCCCCTCCAAAAAGAGAAGCAGGGAAGAGAGTGACACCTTGCAGGTAAGTATGAAGAGGCTGAAGGGGAATTGTGAGGACAGCCTCAATGAGTTGCCACCCTCCTCTTCAGGCCACGGCCCCTCCACAGACAGAAGAAGGGAAGACAGCTCCAGGGAGTCTGCACGCTCCTCTCCAGGCCACGGCCCCTCCACATTCAGGAGATACTGGATGGTTCCTCTTGATAACATGCGAGGAACTGAAGATAGCGACTCTGATTAGGACAGAGTTTGGGACTGTTTGCTGCAGAATTGGAAAACCTTTGCGTCTAACGGGGTAGATAACTCTTTTGGTAGAATATTACACCAGGGCCTATTTGTGTCTCTTTGTAATCTTGAAGGCTGGCAAAGGTTTACGTATTCTTCCCATGTTTTTTGGCGGGGTTGGATATGACTCATTTAGCATCTAGCATCAGGGTTATTTTCTCTTTTGATTAATAGTTAGCTTTAATGGTAATGTACAGTATGTCATACCTATATTAATTGCATTTATGTAGCACTTTCATTCACGCACTAGATCAAGATTAACTTTATTGTCCCGCCATGTTGGAAATTTGTGTTGGGCACTTAACCCATGAGGCAGTCATATTAAAAATAAAAACAGACATGTATAACAAACAATAGATAATTTACAATACCATACAACAAACCATAATATGGCCCTGATGGTGTATAAACACAACATGGTGTCAAGCAGTGCTTTAGTTAAACATTATTCCAACAATAAAATAATAACAAAAGAAATAAGTATCAGTGTAGGGATCACAAGCACAACGATAACAAATCCGCAAATCCCCATCGCCAGAAAGCTACCACGCAAGGCACTCGCCTTACCATTGGGAGCAATGTGGGGTTCAGTGTTTTTCCCAAGGTATCGCTTTTTAAACTAAGCTACAGATGCCTATATCAGGGGTAAGTCAACAATTATTTGAATATGTTCAACAGAAATGCAAGGAAAATAGGGGACTTTGCTTAAAGATATGCAGTCTCTGTTACAAATCAAATTATCTGTTATTAGATCAAATGTTTTAACAATATTTCTCATGTGAAGCACTTCGGGACTGTCTGTAAAACGGGCTATATCAAATAAACCTGTTATTATTTGATTGCATTTACTAATGGCAGCAAGCTACCGTGCAAGGCACTAGCCTGACTGTTGGGAGCAATGTAGGGTTAAGCATGGTTGTTCTTTGGCTTTTTAACATAGCTGTGGATGCCTATACCAGAGGTAAGTTAACAATTATTGACAGTAATCTCACTTATTGAATAGTTAAGGCATAATAAATCTTACTCATTGTTATACTGTCATATATTTTTCTAGGTGTTTACTCTGGACCAGATGAGAAGGATGGACGACCACAGGACTGGGATGACTACAAGTCCAGCAAAAGAGCAGTGGTTGCCTTTCTTTCACTTGGCCAAGTAAGTAATCCCCTCACTAAAGCCGCCTACACATGATCCGTAGCAAAACCGTGAGGTAGGGCGCGGAGAGGCAAAGCGCAGCGCAGGAACGTTCTGGAATTGGTTGTGCCTTGAAAGGTCAAAGTTTAAATAATTTGAATTTTGAATGTAGAACGGCAATTCCGAGCAGTGTGTGACGCCAAGGATAACGTTGTGCCTAGCTGGCACCACTCTCTCCATAGGAAAACAATGGAACGGCCAGCGTAGAGCAGTTTTGCCGTGGCGTACTACAGAAGTACCAGCAGGGACATAAAGCAATGATAAATTAACTCTACACATGTGGATTATATTTATTACAGAAACCTTCTTGAATATTATTCCATTGTTTATCATTCTGTCATTGGAGGCCAAACTCAACAAAACAGCTACCAACAGGACAATATTGTATAGCTGTGTTCAAGATTACTCACTTTTTTGTCTGTTTTAGCAGGGCAGGATTCCTCTGGGATTTTGGCACTCGTCAGGCAGCTGAGAACGGATGTCAAACAACCTATAATCTCAGGCAGACCCAGCACCACAGCAGACCACTGGACCACAGACGTCAACCAACCTATCATCCCAGGGAGACCAAGCACCACAGCAGACCACTGGACCACGGACGTCAACCATCCTATTGTCACAGGCAGACCCAGCACCACAGCAAACTACTGGACCATGGACGTCAACCAACCTATCATCCCAGGCAGACCCAGCACCACAGCAGACCACTGGACCACGGACGTCAACCATCCTATCATCTCAGGCAGACCCAGCACCACAGCAGACCATGGACCACGGACGTCAACCATCCTGTTGTCACAGGCAGACCCAGCGCCACGGCAGACCACTGGACCACGGACGTCAACCAACCTATCATCTCAGGCAGACCCAGCACCACAGCAGACCACTGGACCACGGACGTAAACCAACCTATCCTCTCAGGCAGACCCAGCACCACAGCAGACCACTGGACCACAGACGTCAACCAACCTATCATCTCAGGCAGACCCAGCACCACAGCAGACCACTGGACCACGGACGTCAACCAACCTATCATCTCAGGCAGACCCACCACCACAGCAGACCACTGGACCACGGACGTCAACCAACCTATCATCTCAGGCAGAACCAGCATCACAGCAGACCACTTGACCACGGAGGTCAACCAACCTATCATCTCAGGCAAACCCAGCACCACAGCAGACCACTGGACCACGGACGTCAACCAACCTATCATCTCAGGCAGACCCAGCACCACAGCAGACCACTGGACCACGGACGTCAACCAACTTATCCTCTCAGGCAGACCCAGCACCACAGCAGACCACTGGACCACAGACGTCAACCAACCTATCATCTCAGGCAGACCCAGCACCACAGCAGCCCACTGGACCACGGACGTCAACCAACCTATCATCTCAGGCAGACCCACCACCACAGCAGACCACTGGACCACGGACGTCAACCAACCTATCATCTCAGGCAGAACCAGCACCACAGCAGACCACTGGACCACGGACGTCAACCAACCTATCATCTCAGGCAGACCCAGCACCACAGCAGACCACTGGACCACAGACGTCAACCAATCTATCATCTCAGGCAGACCCAGCACCACAGCAGACCACTGGACCACGGACGTCAACCAACCTATCATCTCAGGCAGACCCAGCACCACAGCAGACCACTGGACCACGGACGTCAACCAACCTATCATCTCAGGCAGACCCAGCACCAAAGCAGACCACTGGACCACGGACGTCAACCAACCTATCATCTCAGGCAGACCCAGCCCCACAGCAGACCACTGGACCACGGACGTCAACCAACCTATCATCTCAGGCAGACCCAGCACCACAGCAGACCACTGGACCACGGACGTCAACCAACCTATCATCTCAGGCAGACCCAGCACCACAGCAGACCACTGGACCACGGACGTCAACCAACCTATCATCTCAGGCAGACCCAGCACCACAGCAGATCACTGGACCACGGACGTCAACCAACCTATCATCTCAGGCAGACCCAGCACCACAGCAGAACACTGGACCACGGACCTCAACCAACCTATCATCTCAGGCAGACCCAGCACCACAGCAGACCACTGGACCACGGACCTCAACCAACCTATCATCCCAGGTAGACCCAGCACCACAGCAGACCCATGGACCACGGACCTCAACCAACCTATCATCTCAGGCAGACCCAGCACCACAGCAGACCACTGGACCACGGACCTCAACCAACCTATCATCTCAGGCAGACCCAGCACCACAGCAGACCAATGGACCACGGACGTCAACCAACCTATCATCTCAGGCAGACCCAGCACCACAGCAGACCACTGGACCACGGACGTCAACTAACCTATCATGTCAGGCAGACCCAGCACCACAGCAGAACACTGGACCACGGACCTCAACCAACCTATCATCTCAGGCAGACCCAGCACCACAGCAGACCACTGGACCACGGACCTCAACCAACCTATCATCCCAGGTAGACCCAGCACCACAGCAGACCCATGGACCACGGACCTCAACCAACCTATCATCTCAGGCAGACCCAGCACCACAGCAGACCACTGGACCACGGACCTCAACCAACCTATCATCTCAGGCAGACCCAGCACCACAGCAGACCAATGGACCACGGACGTCAACCAACCTATCATCTCAGGCATACCCAGCACCACAGCAGACCACTGGACCCCGGACGTCAACCAACCTATCATCTCAGGCAGACCCAGCACCACAGCAGACCACTGGACCACGGACGTCAACTAACCTATCATGTCAGGCAGACCCAGCACCATAGCAGACCACTGGACCACGGATGTCAACCAACCTATGATCTCGGGCAGACCCAGCACCACAGCAGACCACTGGACCACGGACGTCAACCAACCTATCATGTCAGGCAGACCCAGCACCACAGCAGACCACTGGACCACGGACGTCAACCAACCTATCATCTCAGGCAGACCCTGCACCACAGCAGACCACTGGACCACAGACGTCAACCAACCTATCATCTCAGGCAGACCCAGCACCACAGCAGACCACTGGACCACCCTCAGCACCCTACTTGCTTCCAGGCACCAATTACGAGCTGAAGACCCATTGAAGAATACTACGAGCTCCTGCCTGACCAGCACAGAGGAAGTTGTCACCATCTGCTTCTTCTTCTTCTGTGCTGGTGGATTTGGGAAGCACCTCACACACACAGGAAGCAGTCACCACAGACACAGAGACTGAATTAAAATATTATAAAGTGTTAAGTTTGGGAATTTAAACACAGTATGTTAGAATATACTGTTTATCTGCTTACTAATGCAATACATGTAAGAAAACTTTCTAAATGTTTCTTTTTACATATGTAAACAATATTTTAATTCTTATGTAACTCAGAAATAAATATTGTGCAAAATGTGATTTAAACACACGCATTACTGTGTTGTTTTTAAATATCTCATTATTATTGTTGTTTCAAATAATTTGGTATGAATGCAATACATATTATGTACAATGCTCATAATACTACATGTGGATATAAATTAAGTAGGTGAAGCTACATTCTAAACTAAACTAAAACATCTCTAACAAACTTACAATTTACAGTTTGGAAACTACAATCATAAAATCTATATTCAATGTCAGACATCTAGAATCTGAAGTGCCTTGACTCGCATGCAAGACACGAGAAAGATGGTGCTTCACTAATCCATCAATAAGAAATCAGCTACACAGTGCTAGCCATGAGTTGAGGACTGTTTTTTTCCTTGTCAAAGGTAGCTTGTGGAAATGTGTCGTAACCAGCGAGGGCCAATACAGTATGACCCCCCTAGACTTCTTTCTTTCCGTTTCCCCAGCCATATGTCCTCTAGCCTCCGACTCTTTGTATGGTGTTTCTATGGCTGCGCTGCTAGTGCTAGTTAGCCGCGGAGTAGCTTACCATGCCAGTGATGTAGTAGATTGTGGAATTCCAACATGGCGGTGCCCATGTTACAAAAACAACACTTTTAACTGGCCATTTTATCCCTTTGAACAAATTCACCCATTTTAATAATTGTACCAGTGAGAAGAAATAAAATACATCTGTTATATCACCATTATTCAAATTCCAGTTCAGTTCATCTTTAAGGTGAAAACAAGAGTGAGTGTTTCCATTCGTGAATAGTATCGAAAACGTATACAGAGAGAAAAGCTCTTAAAGATACAGTCAAAGCTCGGGGCCTCTACAGATGCCTCATTGCTGTACAAGAGTAAGATATGAAAGGCATTTTAAGAGCTATGATATGAACAAAGAAGAGGAAAATCAAGTCTAAATACACTCCCACAGGAAAGCAGTGTAAATGCTTAGCTGGTTGGTATTTATGCTATTTATCAACCTCAGCACGTACTGTGAATACAGCACAAAACAGTCCAACCATTGGTCAACACTTAAAAACTAATCATGGCATCTTATAATTAGTATCTCACATGTCCATGCCATTTGGTTTTGACCAGGATGGTCGTGACCTCAAATGTCTATGAAGGGGACCAACCCCCTTCAGATATTTACGAGCCGTCCCTTTTAGCGTACTACGCAGTCAGCCCTGTTGACTGAGAGCTGCGGGCTACTCATCACCTCCTGTTACACGCTAAACAACTTGTGGGGGGGGGGAAATGTGGTTCTTAACATAAGACAGTTGGCTAGTCTCCACAATATCCCGTAATATGAGAAAAGTGTTCAATATTAAATAATTGCATATAATAATTGCAATTGCATTACATTTTAAGTAAATAATAAAGAAATACATAAAGAAATAAAGTGAACTTTTTAAATGATGCAATGAACAAGATTTAAATCAAAAATTAACCAAATATGATGAAATGTTGCTTTACAGTTGTGTTCAAATTTCGTTACAGTCCCCACTTTGTCAAAAAAAATTCAATGAAAGTAAATTAAAAATAATGCAGAAAGGTAATTGTAGAAAGTGTATCTATAATATTTTTTTTTTAACATTTCTATATGTTCCCATTCATCATTTCTATTTTATTGTGTTCCAAATGCATCATGTATGAAGGGAAGCAAATGCTGTGCATTTCAGCATGTAGTCAGTCCTTAATGTGTATAAAATGTTTTGCTTTTTGTTGTGTACAAATGACAAATATCCAGCAGGTGGAGCTGTTTATTAATTTTCTCCATCGCTTGGTGTTTGGGGTTTGGGGTTTCTGTTTTGATCTCAAAGTACAATTATATACTTTAAGTTTTGATTGAAAATAAACCTAAATAATGAAAAGTAAAAAATTATATAATATGGCCTTATGTTCAGTAATATATAATCATGGTCGGTAATATATAATTGGAGTAATGTTGCTGGTGCATTGATGTGCAAGCACAATTTTTAGAGAGCTAATTTTAATAACTTCATACTTCTGTGTAGTGTAATATTTAACAGGTGTGTCAAACTCAATTTAGTTGTTGGGCAATATGCAGCCCAGTTCTCTCAAGTGGGCCAGACCAGTAAAACCATTGCATTATAACTGATTAATAAGAACTCCAAATGTGTCCTTTTCTTTTAATGTAAAGGGTATAAGTGCATAGTGAACTATCAACTTTATTTAGAAAACAGATGATGAACAGCCTGGGATATCTTAATAAAGATAAGTGCAATTTGAATTTGAAAATGTTTATATTAAATTCCCTGAGCGCTGAAAGGGGCTGTGAACACACCAAGCACGCCGGCCCGCATTTACCTCTGGGAAGAAATCTGAACTGGTCAAAATCTTTTGTGTGTCCACTTTTTTTTCTTTTTGACAAGTACGTTTTTCCCTGATGGCTTCTGCGTGCTGTCCTTATTAGCTCTGTGTGTGTGTGTGTGTGTGTGTGTGTGTGTGTGTGAGAGAACACCATGTAACTGATGCTCCCACCAGGCCATGCTAGACTGTCCAACTTGATTGTGGGCCAGTAGCCACATGACAGTAAATCTGCTGGGACCAATAGTGCCAGCATTACTGTGTGCTGCTTCCCATTGATAGGGGGGTGTTGGACCAGGTGGGAATAACACCATCATGGGAGTACATTAATGTCATTTAGAACCAGCTATGAACACAACTAATTGACTTGCTTTACAAGTGTTAGAAATGTCTTAAATGGGACACTGACATTGTGACACAAGTTTTTTTACTGTTCAATTCTCAAATTGTGTTTTTCAAAGTCATACATGGATGCATCATACAAATCATAAATGACTTTGTTTTGCAGCAAATCATGTGCACAAGTGTTTATGGACTGGCATTCAGAGTCGGCATTGCGTGCATAGCATAGCAGTGCAGCATAAAACGGGGAACACTCTCTTTTGCCGAACCTATGTGACATGATATATGTGT
>NW_022604652.1:30000-33031 GCF_008692095.1 Etheostoma spectabile | reverse complement strand
CCACAGCAGACCACTGGACCACGGACGTCAACCAACCTATCATCTCAGGCAGACCCAGCACCACAGCAGGCACTGGACCACGGACCTCACCAACCTATCATATCAGGCAGACCAGCACCACAGCAGACCACTGGACCACGGACGTAAACCAACTATCCTCTCAGGCAGACCAGCACCACAGCAGACCACTGGACCACGGACGTCAACCAACCTATCTCCAGGCAGACCCAGCACCACAGCAGACCACTGGACCACGGAGTCAACCAACCTATCATCTCAGGCAAACCCAGCACCACAGCAGACACTGGACCACGGACGTCAACCATCCTATTGTCACAGGCAGACCCAGCGCCACAGCAGACCACTGGACCACGGACGTCAACCAAACCTATCATATCAGGCAGACCCAGCACCACAGCAGACCACTGGACCACGACGTCAACCAACCTATCATATCAGGCAGACCCAGCACCCACAGCAGACCACTGGACCACGGACGTCAACCAACCTATCATCCAGGCAGACCCAGCGCCACAGCAGACCACTGGACACGGATCAACAACCTATCATCTCAGGCAGACCCAGCACCACAGAGATCACTGGACCACGGAACGTCAACCAACCTATCATCTCCGGCAGAACCAGCACCACAGCAGATCACTGGACCACGGACGTCAACAAACCTATCATCTCCGGCAGACCCAGCATCACAGGACCACTGGACACGGACTAACCAACCTATCATATCAGGCAGATCCAGCACCACAGCAGACCACTGGACCACGACGTAACCAACCTATCCTCTCAGCAGCCCAGCACCACAGCAGACCACGGACCACGGACGTAAACCAACTATCATCTAAGGCAGACCCAGCACCACAGCAGGCCACTGCCACGGACGTCAAACAAAACCTATCATCTCAGGCAAAAACCCAGCACCACAGCAGACCACTGGACCACGGACGTCAACCAGCTAATTTTAACAGGCAGACCAGCGCCACAGCAGACCACTGGACCCACGGACGTCAACCAACCTATCATATCAGGCAGAACCCAGCACCGCAGCCGACCACTGGACCACGGACGTCAACCAACCTATCATTCAGGCAGACCCAGCACCACAGCAGACCACTGGAAAACGGACGTCAACCAACCTATCATCTCAGGCAGACCCAGCACCACAGCAGACCACTGGACCACGGACGTCAACCAACCTATATCTCAGGCAGGGACCCAGCGCCACGCAGACCACTGGACCACAAGGTCAACCAACCTATCATCTAGCCGCAGGACCCAGCACCACAGCAGACCACTGGGGGACCACTCTCAGCACCATACTTGCTTCCAGGCACCAATTTCAAGCTGCAGACCCATTGAAGAATACTACGAGCTCTGCCTGACCAGCACAGAGGAGTTGTCACCATCTGCTTCTTCTTCTTCTGTGCTGGTGGATTTGGGAAGCACCTCACACACACAGGAAGCGTCACCACAGACACAGAGACTGAATTAAAATATGGTAAAGTGGTTAAGTTAGTAATTAAACACATTATGTTAGTATATACTGTTTATCTACTTACTGATGGAAACTTTCTAAATGTTTCTTTTACATATCTAAACAATATTTTATTCTTATGTAATTCAGAAATAATATTGTGCAAAATGTGATTTAGTGTGTTCTGATTTTCATTTGACTTAACGCATTACTGTGTTGTTTTTAAGAATGGCTCTTGACATAAGACAGTTGGCTAGTCTCCACAATAGCCCCTAATATGAGAAAAGTGTTCATTATTAAATAATTGCATATAATAATTGCAATTGCATTACATTTTAAGTAAATAATAATACATAAGAAATAAAGTGAACTTTTTAAATGATGCAATGAACAAGATTAAATCAAAATTAACCAAATATGATGAAATGTTGCTTTACAGTTGTGTTCAAATTTCGTTACAGTCCCCACTTTGTCAAAACAAAATTCAATGAAAGTAATTAAAAATAATGCAGAAAGGTAATTGTAGAAAGTGTATCTATAATATATTTTTTTAACATTTCTATATGTTCCCATTCATCATTTCTATTTTATTGTGTTCCAAATGCATCATGTATGAAGGGAAGCAAATGCTGTGCATTTCAGCATGTAGTCAGTCCTTAATGTGTATAAAATGTTTGCTTTTGTTGTGTACAAATGACAAATATCCAGCAGGTGGAGCTGTTTATTAATTTTCTCCATCGCTGGTGTGTTTGGGGTTTTTTGGCCCCCAATGTCCTTCCAGGCAGCGCGGCTGCCATATGCAGTGGCCGAATAAGTTCTCAGGTTCCTCTTATGTTAAGTACCCATAGGAATGCTCATTATTAGTAATAAGGTTCTGTTTTGATCTCAAAGTACAATTATATACTTTAAGTATTGATTGAAAATAAACCTAAATAATGAAAAGTAAAAAATTATATAATATGGCCTTATGTTCAGTAATATATAATCATGGTCGGTAATATATAATTGGAGTAATGTTGCTGGTGCATTGATGTGCAAGCACAATTTTTAGAGAGCTAATTTTAATAACTTCATACTTCTGTGTAGTGTAATATTTAACAGGTGTGTCAAACTCAATTTAGTTGTTGGGCAAATTGCAGCCCAGTTCTCTCAAGTGGGCCAGACCAGTAAAACCATTGCATTATAACTGATTAATAGAACTCCAAATGTGTCCTTTTCTTTTAATGTAAAGGGTATAAGTGCATAGTGAACTATCAACTTTATTTAGAAAACAGATGATGAACAGCCTGGGATATCTAATAAAGATAAGTGCAATTTGAATTTGAAAATGTTTATATTAAATTCCCTGAGCACTGAAAGGGGCTGTGAACACACCAAGCACGCCGGCCCGCATTTACCTCTGGGAAGAAATCTGAACTGGTCAAAATGTTTTGTGTGTCCACTTTTTTTTCTTTTTGACAAGTACGTTTTTCCCTGATGGCTTCTGCGTGCTGTCCTTATTAGCTCTGTGTGTGTGTGTGTGTGTGTGTGTGTGTGTGT
>NW_022604652.1:0-25000 GCF_008692095.1 Etheostoma spectabile | reverse complement strand
CTCAGAAATAATTTAAACATTTCAAATTTAGGTTTAAACTTTTTTTAGTCTCAAATATTTGCTATTGATATGAAAACCTTTTCTCTCAAAATATTTTTTTTCTCTCATAAAATGCTTTTTGTGATCAGTGTGACAACCTTTTCTCTCAAACACATTTTTTTACATTTTTACTTTTTTGCATTTAAAAAAGAAACAAATCTAGCTAGCTCCATATGTATGCTGTTCTTATTTTAACTTTAAGTGTTGCTGATTTAATCCAAATAATTAATGTTATGAGAACTCCTTATTATTTGAAGTCACACTAAACATTTTAGTTAAACAAGACGTTTCACGTTTGATCTTTGTTTCCCTCAGGCCGTGCGGACAACTTCCCACGTCCAGCAGAGCCTGGCCTCCCTGAAAGGAAGGTGAGTATGACATTGGTCACCGTTTTCCCCCTCTCAGAGAAGATGAACATCAATTTGAGGAGTGGGAGGATGAAGACCCAGAGGATGAAGACGACTGGCCTGACTGGTCTGTAGATCCTGGGTATGGCTCCATGACTGAAGAGGGCGAGAACGCAGAGGAAGAGGAGCAAGTGGATGTTGAAAATTGTAGTGAGTAGTTATGGTGATGGTTATAGTTTGGTGACGTTGATAGAGATGGTGACGTTGATAGTGATGGTGGTAGTGGTAGTGGTAGAGGTAGTTATGGTTATAGTAATGGTTATAGTAATGGTTTTAGAGATGGTTATGGTGATGGTTTTTGTGATGATTTTAGTGCTGGTAATGCTTCTAGTGGGGTTATAGTGCTGGTTATATTGCTGGTTATAGTGATGGTTATAGTGATGGTTATAGTGATGGTTGTCGTGAGGATTCTAGTTTTAATGATAATGTCAACATCCTACCTTACTCCCCTCTCATCGAGCACTTCCCACCTCCAAGTTTTTGGCAGCAATTTAAACCACCGCGTCCTTCCTTTCCCACTGGTGAGCCATTCTGGCACCTCCCATTTGGTGGTCCGCTGCACGGGCTTCCTGCGCTGCAAGTGAGAGAACCTGAATATGGTTGTCCCTCAGCATCACAAAGGTCACACCTTTGCCTCAGGGAGTCTGCACACTCCTCTTCAGGCCTCGGCCCTCAACAGACAGAAGAAGGGAAGACAGCTCTAGGGAGTCTGCGCACTCCTGTTTAGGCCTCGGCCCCTCCACAAAGAGAAGCCGGGAAGACAGCTCCAGGGAGTCTGCGCACTCCTCTTCAGGCCTCGGCCCCTCCACAAAGAGAAGCAGGGAAGAGAGTGACACCTTGCAGGTAAGTATGAAGAGGCTGAAGGGGAATTGTGAGGACAGCCTCAATGAGTTACCACCCTCCTCTTCAGGCCTCAGCCCTCCACAGACAGAAGAAGGGAAGACAGCTCAAGGGAGTCTGCACCCTCCTCTTCAGGCCACGGCCCTCCACAGACAGAAGAAGGGAAGACAGCTCCAGGGAGTCTGCACCCTCCTCTTCAGGCCACGGCCCCTCCACAGACAGAAGAAGGGAAGACAGCTCCAGGGAGTCTGCACCCTCCTCTTCAGGCACGGCCCCTCCACAGACAGAAGAAGGGAAGACAGCTCCAGGGAGTCTGCACCCTCTCTTCAGGCCTCAGCCCCTCCACAGACAGAAGAAGGGAAGACAGCTCCAGGGAGTCTGCACCCTCCTCTTCAGGCCTCAGCCCCTCCACAGACAGAAGAAGGGAAGACAGCTCCAGGGAGTCTGCACCCTCCTCTTCAGGCCTCAGCCCCTCCACAGACAGAAGAAGGGAAGACAGCTCCAGGGAGTCTGCACCCTCCTCTTCAGGCCTCGGCCCTCCAAAAAGAGAAGCAGGGAAGAGAGTGACACCTTGCAGGTAAGTATGAAGAGGCTGAAGGGAATTGTGAGGACAGCCTCAATGAGTTGCCACCCTCCTCTTCAGGCCACGGCCCCTCCACAGACAGAAGAAGGGAAGACAGCTCCAGGGAGTCTGCACGCTCCTCTCCAGGCCACGGCCCCTCCACATTCAGGAGATACTGGATGGTTCCTCTTGATAACATGCGAGGAACTGAAGATAGCGACTCTGATTAGGACAGAGTTTGGGACTGTTTGCTGCAGAATTGGAAAACCTTTGCGTCTAACGGGGTAGATAACTCTTTTGGTAGAATATTACACCAGGGCCTATTTGTGTCTCTTTGTAATCTTGAAGGCTGGCAAAGGTTTACGTATTCTTCCCATGTTTTTTGGCGGGGTTGGATATGACTCATTTAGCATCTAGCATCAGGGTTATTTTCTCTTTTGATTAATAGTTAGCTTTAATGGTAATGTACAGTATGTCATACCTATATTAATTGCATTTATGTAGCACTTTCATTCACGCACTAGATCAAGATTAACTTTATTGTCCCGCCATGTTGGAATTTGTGTTGGGCACTTAACCCATGAGGCAGTCATATTAAAAATAAAAACAGACATGTATAACAAACAATAGATAATTTACAATACCATACAACAAACCATAATATGGCCCTGATGGTGTATAAACACAACATGGTGTCAAGCAGTGCTTTAGTTAAACATTATTCCAACAATAAAATAATAACAAAAGAAATAAGTATCAGTGTAGGGATCACAAGCACAACGATAACAAATCCGCAAATCCCCATCGCCAGAAAGCTACCACGCAAGGCACTCGCCTACCATTGGGAGCAATGTGGGGTTCAGTGTTTTTCCCAAGGTATCGCTTTTTAAACTAAGCTACAGATGCCTATATCAGGGGTAAGTCAACAATTATTTGAATATGTTCAACAGAAATGCAAGGAAAATAGGGGACTTTGCTTAAAGATATGCAGTCTCTGTTACAAATCAAATTATCTGTTATTAGATCAAATGTTTTAACAATATTTCTCATGTGAAGCACTTCGGGACTGTCTGTAAAACGGGCTATATCAAATAAACCTGTTATTATTTGATTGCATTTACTAATGGCAGCAAGCTACCGTGCAAGGCACTAGCCTGACTGTTGGGAGCAATGTAGGGTAAGCATGGTTGTTCTTTGGCTTTTTAACATAGCTGTGGATGCCTATACCAGAGGTAAGTTAACAATTATTGACAGTAATCTCACTTATTGAATAGTTAAGGCATAATAAATCTTACTCATTGTTATACTGTCATATATTTTTCTAGGTGTTTACTCTGGACCAGATGAGAAGGATGGACGACCACAGGACTGGGATGACTACAAGTCCAGCAAAAGAGCAGTGGTTGCCTTTCTTTCACTTGGCCAAGTAAGTAATCCCCTCACTAAAGCCGCCTACACATGATCCGTAGCAAAACCGTGAGGTAGGGCGCGGAGAGGCAAAGCGCAGCGCAGGAACGTTCTGGAATTGGTTGTGCCTTGAAAGGTCAAAGTTTAAATAATTTGAATTTTGAATGTAGAACGGCAATTCCGAGCAGTGTGTGACGCCAAGGATAACGTTGTGCCTAGCTGGCACCACTCTCTCCATAGGAAAACAATGGAACGGCCAGCGTAGAGCAGTTTTGCCGTGGCGTACTACAGAAGTACCAGCAGGGACATAAAGCAATGATAAATTAACTCTACACATGTGGATTATATTTATTACAGAAACCTTCTTGATATTATTCCATTGTTTATCATTCTGTCATTGGAGGCCAAACTCAACAAAACAGCTACCAACAGGACAATATTGTATAGCTGTGTTCAAGATTACTCACTTTTTTGTCTGTTTTAGCAGGGCAGGATTCCTCTGGGATTTTGGCACTCGTCAGGCAGCTGAGAACGGATGTCAAACAACTATAATCTCAGGCAGACCCAGCACCACAGCAGACCACTGGACCACAGACGTCAACCAACCTATCATCCCAGGGAGACCAAGCACCACAGCAGACCACTGGACCACGGACGTCAACCATCCTATTGTCACAGGCAGACCCAGCACCACAGCAAACTACTGGACCATGGACGTCAACCAACCTATCATCCCAGGCAGACCCGCACCACAGCAGACCACTGGACCACGGACGTCAACCATCCTATCATCTCAGGCAGACCCAGCACCACAGCAGACCATGGACCACGGACGTCAACCATCCTGTTGTCACAGGCAGACCCAGCGCCACGGCAGACCACTGGACCACGGACGTCAACCAACCTATCATCTCAGGCAGACCCAGCACCACAGCAGACCACTGGACCACGGACGTAAACCAACCTATCCTCTCAGGCAGACCCAGCACCACAGCAGACCACTGGACCACAGACGTCAACCAACCTATCATCTCAGGCAGACCCAGCACCACAGCAGACCACTGGACCACGGACGTCAACCAACTATCATCTCAGGCAGACCCACCACCACAGCAGACCACTGGACCACGGACGTCAACCAACCTATCATCTCAGGCAGAACCAGCATCACAGCAGACCACTTGACCACGGAGGTCAACCAACCTATCATCTCAGGCAAACCAGCACCACAGCAGACCACTGGACCACGGACGTCAACCAACCTATCATCTCAGGCAGACCCAGCACCACAGCAGACCACTGGACCACGGACGTCAACCAACTTATCCTCTCAGGCAGACCCAGCACCACAGCAGACCACTGGACCACAGACGTCAACCAACCTATCATCTCAGGCAGACCCAGCACCACAGCAGCCCACTGGACCACGGACGTCAACCAACCTATCATCTCAGGCAGACCCACCACCACAGCAGACCACTGGACCACGGACGTCAACCAACCTATCATCTCAGGCAGAACCAGCACCACAGCAGACCACTGGACCACGGACGTCAACCAACCTATCATCTCAGGCAGACCCAGCACCACAGCAGACCACTGGACCACAGACGTCAACCAACCTATCATCTCAGGCAGACCCAGCACCACAGCAGACCACTGGACCACGGACGTCAACCAACCTATCATCTCAGGCAGACCCAGCACCACAGCAGACCACTGGACCACGGACGTCAACCAACCTATCATCTCAGGCAGACCCAGCACCAAAGCAGACCACTGGACCACGGACGTCAACCAACCTATCATCTCAGGCAGACCCAGCCCCACAGCAGACCACTGGACCACGGACGTCAACCAACCTATCATCTCAGGCAGACCCAGCACCACAGCAGACCACTGGACCACGGACGTACCAACCTATCATCTCAGGCAGACCCAGCACCACAGCAGACCACTGGACCACGGACGTCAACCAACCTATCATCTCAGGCAGACCCAGCACCACAGCAGATCACTGGACCACGGACGTCAACCAACCTATCATCTCAGGCAGACCCAGCACCACAGCAGAACACTGGACCACGGACCTCAACCAACCTATCATCTCAGGCAGACCCAGCACCACAGCAGAACACTGGACCACGGACCTCAACCACCTATCATCCCAGGTAGACCCAGCACCACAGCAGACCCAGGACCACGGACCTCAACCAACCTATCATCTCAGGCAGACCCAGCACCACAGCAGACCACTGGACCACGGACCTCAACCAACCTATCATCTCAGGCAGACCCAGCACCACAGCAGACCAATGGACCACGGACGTCAACCAACCTATCATCTCAGGCAGACCCAGCACCACAGCAGACCACTGGACCACGGACGTCAACCAACCTATCATGTCAGGCAGACCCAGCACCACAGCAGAACACTGGACCACGGACCTCAACCAACCTATCATCTCAGACAGACCCAGCACCACAGCAGACCACTGGACACGGACCTCAACCAACCTATCATCTCAGGTAGACCCAGCACCACAGCAGACCCATGGACCACGGACCTCAACCAACCTATCATCTCAGGCAGACCCAGCACCACAGCAGACCACTGGACCACGGACCTCAACCAACCTATCATCTCAGGCAGACCCAGCACCACAGCAGACCAATGGACCACGGACGTCAACCAACCTATCATCTCAGGCATACCCAGCACCACAGCAGACCACTGGACCCCGGACGTCAACCAACCTATCATCTCAGGCAGACCCAGCACCACAGCAGACCACTGGACCACGGACGTCAACTAACCTATCATGTCAGGCAGACCCAGCACCATAGCAGACCACTGGACCACGGATGTCAACCAACCTATGATCTCGGGCAGACCCAGCACCACAGCAGACCACTGGACCACGGACGTCAACCAACCTATCATGTCAGGCAGACCCAGCACCACAGCAGACCACTGGACCACGGACGTCAACCAACCTATCATCTCAGGCAGACCCTGCACCACAGCAGACCACTGGACCACAGACGTCAACCAACCTATCATCTCAGGCAGACCCAGCACCACAGCAGAACTGGACCACCCTCAGCACCCTACTTGCTTCCAGGCACCAATTACGAGCTGAAGACCCATTGAAGAATACTACGAGCTCCTGCCTGACCAGCACAGAGGAAGTTGTCACCATGCTTCTTCTTCTTCTGTGCTGGTGGATTTGGGAAGCACCTCACACACACAGGAAGCAGTCACCACAGACACAGAGACTGAATTAAAATATTATAAAGTGTTAAGTTTGGGAATTTAAACACAGTATGTTAGAATATACTGTTTATCTGCTTACTAATGCAATACATGTAAGAAAACTTTCTAAATGTTTCTTTTACATATGTAAACAATATTTTAATTCTTATGTAACTCAGAAATAAATATTGTGCAAAATGTGATTTAAACACACGCATTACTGTGTTGTTTTTAAATATCTCATTATTATTGTTGTTTCAAATATTTGGTATGAATGCAATACATATTATGTACAATGCTCATAATACTACATGTGGATATAAATTAAGTAGGTGAAGCTACATTCTAAACTAAACTAAAACATCTCTAACAAACTTACAATTTACAGTTTGGAAACTACAATCATAAATCTATATTCAATGTCAGACATCTAGAATCTGAAGTGCCTGACTCGCATGCAAGACACGAGAAAGATGGTGCTTCACTAATCATCAATAAGAAATCAGCTACACAGTGCTAGCCATGAGTTGAGGACTGTTTTTTTCCTTGTCAAAGGTAGCTTGTGGAAATGTGTCGTAACCAGCGAGGGCCAATACAGTATGACCCCCCTAGACTTCTTTCTTTCCGTTTCCCCAGCCATATGTCCTCTAGCCTCCGACTCTTTGTATGGTGTTTCTATGGCTGCGCTGCTAGTGCTAGTTAGCCGCGGAGTAGCTTACCATGCCAGTGATGTAGTAGATTGTGGAATTCCAACATGGCGGTGCCCATGTTACAAAAACAACACTTTTAACTGGCCATTTTATCCCTTGAACAAATTCACCCATTTTAATAATGTACCAGTGAGAAGAAATAAAATACATCTGTTATATCACCATTATTCAAATTCCAGTTCAGTTCATCTTTAAGGTGAAAACAAGAGTGAGTGTTTCCATTCGTGAATAGTATCGAAAACGTATACAGAGAGAAAAGCTCTTAAAGATACAGTCAAAGCTCGGGGCCTCTACAGATGCCTCATTGCTGTACAAGAGTAAGATATGAAAGGCATTTTAAGAGCTATGATATGAACAAAGAAGAGGAAAATCAAGTCTAAATACACTCCCACAGGAAAGCAGTGTAAATGCTTAGCTGGTTGGTATTTATGCTATTTATCAACCTCAGCACGTACTGTGAATACAGCACAAAACAGTCCAACCATTGGTCAACACTTAAAAACTAATCATGGCATCTTTAATTAGTATCTCACATGTCCATGCCATTTGGTTTTGACCAGGATGGTCGTGACCTCAAATGTCTATGAAGGGGACCAACCCCCTTCAGATATTTACGAGCCGTCCCTTTTAGCGTACTACGCAGTCAGCCTGTTGACTGAGAGCTGCGGGCTACTCATCACCTCCTGTTACACGCTAAACAACTTGTGGGGGGGGGGAATGTGGTTAACATAAGACAGTTGGCTAGTCTCCACAATATCCCGTAATATGAGAAAAGTGTTCAATATTAAATAATTGCATATAATAATTGCAATTGCATTACATTTAAGTAAATAATAAAGAAATACATAAAGAATAAAGTGAACTTTTTAAATGATGCAATGAACAAAGATTTAAATCAAAATTAACCAAATATGATGAAATGTTGCTTTACAGTTGTGTTCAAATTTCGTTACAGTCCCCACTTTGTCAAAAAAAATTCAATGAAAGTAAATTAAAAATAATGCAGAAAGGTAATTGTAGAAAGTGTATCTATAATATTTTTTTTTAACATTTCTATATGTTCCCATTCATCATTTCTATTTTATTGTGTTCCAAATGCATCATGTATGAAGGGAAGCAAATGCTGTGCATTTCAGCATGTAGTCAGTCCTTAATGTGTAAAATGTTTTGCTTTTTGTTGTGTACAAATGACAAATATCCAGCAGGTGGAGCTGTTTATTAATTTTCTCCATCGCTTGGTGTTTGGGGTTTGGGGTTTCTGTTTTGATCTCAAAGTACAATTATATACTTTAAGTTTTGATTGAAAATAAACCTAAATAATGAAAGTAAAAAATTATTAATATGGCCTTATGTTCAGTAATATATAATCATGGTCGGTAATATATAATTGGAGTAATGTTGCTGGTGCATTGATGTGCAAGCACAATTTTTAGAGAGCTAATTTTAATAACTTCATACTTCTGTGTAGTGTAATATTTAACAGGTGTGTCAAACTCAATTTAGTTGTTGGGCAATATGCAGCCCAGTTCTCTCAAGTGGGCCAGACCAGTAAAACCATTGCATTATAACTGATTAATAAGAACTCCAAATGTGTCCTTTTCTTTTAATGTAAAGGGTATAAGTGCATAGTGAACTATCAACTTTATTTAGAAAACAGATGATGAACAGCCTGGGATATCTTAATAAAGATAAGTGCAATTTGAATTTGAAAATGTTTATATTAAATTCCCTGAGCGCTGAAAGGGGCTGTGAACACACCAAGCACGCCGGCCCGCATTTACCTCTGGGAAGAAATCTGAACTGGTCAAAATCTTTTGTGTGTCCACTTTTTTTCTTTTTGACAAGTACGTTTTTCCCTGATGGCTTCTGCGTGCTGTCCTTATTAGCTCTGTGGTGTGTGTGTGGGGTGTGTGTGTGTGTGTGTGAGAGAACACCATGTAACTGATGCTCCCACCAGGCCATGCTAGACTGTCCAACTTGATTGTGGGCCAGTAGCCACATGACAGTAAATCTGCTGGGACCAATAGTGCCAGCATTACTGTGTGCTGCTTCCCATTGATAGGGGGGTGTTGGACCAGGTGGGAATAACACCATCATGGGAGTACATTAATGTCATTTAGAACCAGCTATGAACACAACTAATTGACTTGCTTTACAAGTGTTAGAAATGTCTTAAATGGGACACTGACATTGTGACACAAGTTTTTTTACTGTTCAATTCTCAAATTGTGTTTTTCAAAGTCATACATGGATGCATCATACAAATCATAAATGACTTTGTTTTGCAGCAAATCATGTGCACAAGTGTTTATGGACTGGCATTCAGAGTCGGCATTGCGTGCATAGCATAGCAGTGCAGCATAAAACGGGGAACACTCTCTTTTGCCGAACCTATGTGACATGATATATGTGTCATTTTATAGCATACCACTTTGTTCATGACACACGCTTAAAGTAATCACGTACTCACATGCCTAGCATGGGCTAATCTAGATCCATCCCATCTAGAAACTAACACATAGAGCACAGGTGCTTTTTGCACCACGATGGATGTCTTTCAGGTTTAACTGTAACGCTCACCGACCGTAAATCCTCACTTATACTCATCATAGACACCACCCATAAATCATACCTAGATGTCTCTATTACAGGTCTGCTTCAGCAGTTACATATACACACAATTATGTAACTATATTTTGTTTACAGTATTTCAATCTTTAGTGAAACAAATATTTGTACAAACATTATTTTCAAATGTATGAAGTGTATTGGGGAACTATTTAGGAGGTGTGACAACCTATATCTACTATGTAAACATTCATCAAGTATTCCATTTGAAAGAGAGATAACATATGTTCCTTAAAAAAATCTTTGGATAGCTGATTTACTTTTGTAATACTCCAAAAGTGAGTCAAAAATGATCTGAGATCAATTCATTAAATTCCGGATCTTTCTTCCTGATCAGGCACTTTTGTCAGGTATATGAAGAAGTGGGCCATCTCAACTGGGATTTGCATCACCCCTTGCACACATAATCTTACACAGAAAGACAGTTTTACCTACATTTAAGTGATATTTATAACCTCAGAAAAATATTACCATATTGATAGTTTTTTTCAAAGAATGTACACTTTGATTACAATTACAAAAGGCCATGTAAATCGATTTTAGTAATCAAATTATCCTACAATATACAGTAGGTAGTAAACCGGGCTTGCTATAACATTACTGCAGCTGTGGATGAATCTTCGCCATGAATTAGTATACTTTAATAGCTAAGTATATTATATAACTTGCGGTCTATGAACAGGACTGACTAAACCTGCAGTAACTGGTGAGCAAAAAGTAGCTTATTCACTCATCCAGCAGTTAAGGAGCAACATTATCATTCATTTGGAGTTTTTTTTTTGGTCCAGCTGCCTGCTGTGGCCGGTACTGTCGCTATGAGAGCTGTGAGATTGAACCAAAACAGCGAAGTCGCTGGCCAGACAGCTAAACCGGGAGCTGAAGTCACCGTAAAACTCCATAAAGCAGAGGGGAGCAGTGGCAGATTCAGGCCATAATTCCCTGTAGGTTCTGCGCTTTGAGCGGCATCTTTTCACATTGTCATGATGTTTTTACAATCTCATTTGATACACTGTTATTATAAACATATTGAACACAAAAAAGCATTCATTCAATATAATTAAATCATCAATAGTAATGATAATATGTAAGGTGTACTCTGGCTTGCTACAAATAATGAAAACAATGTATAATGGTAGAGGAGTAATGGACATGCTGGCTGAGGCACAGAGCCAATGGTGGATGACATACCAGGCTGGACGGGAGGGAGTGGTGTGGGCAGTTTGAAACACACACACACACACACGCACACACACACACACACACACACACACACACACACACACACACACACACACACACACACACACACACACACACACACACGCCACGCACACACACACACACACACACACACACACACACACAAACACACACAGGTCCTGAGTCAAGGCTGGATCTAGTCTTTGGGATGCAGAGAGCAACAAGTAGGCCTACTTGATACAAGAATATTAACCACATATGCAGCACCTTAAAAACTAATAATATTTATAATAAACAACAACTAAACCTTTGGTGTTGACTTTTATTTGCAATCACAAAAACCGAGATTTCCCATCGATTGTAATTAACTAGGCTAATTTTCAAATTTACAACATCAAAAAGGAGAAGTATGCTCTGGTGATTGAGCCAGCCAGCTTGAGGGGCATTTTAAAAAAAAAAAAAAAATATATATATATATATATATATATATATAATATATATATATATAAGTGTATTTTTTTATTTTTTGTGGCATTTCCGACCTTTAGTTCTATAGGAAAGCTTAGACAGATATATATATATATATATATATATATAATATTATATATATATATATACACTCACCGGCCACTTTATTAGGTACACCTGTCCAACTGCTCGTTAAACTTAATTTCTAAGCAGCCAATCACATGGCGGCAACTCAGTGCATTTAGGCATGTAGACATGGTCAAGAGAATCTCCTGCAGTTCAACCGAGCATCAGTATGGGGAAGAAAGGTGATTTGAGTGACTTTGAACGTGGCATGATTGTTGGTGCCAGAAGGGCTGGTCTGAGTATTTCAGAAACTGCTAATCTACTGGGATTTCACGCACAAACCATCTCTAGGTTTACAGAGAATGGTCCGAAAAAGAAAAAAACATCCAGTGAGCGGCAGTTCTGTGGGCGGAAATGCCTTGTTGATGCCAGAGGTCAGAGGAGAATGGCCAGACTGGTTCGAGCTGATAGAAGGGCAACAGTGACTCAAATAACCACCGTTACAACCAAGGTGGGCAGAAGAGCATCTCTGAACGCACAGTACGTCGAACTTTGAGGCAGATGGGCTACAGCAGCAGAAGACCACATCGGGTGCCACTCCTTTCAGCTAAGAACAGGAAACTGAGACTACAATTTGCACAAGCTCATCGAAATTGGACAATAGAAGATTGGAAAAACGTTGCCTGGTCTGATGAGTCTCGATTTCTGCTGCGACAGTCGGATGGTAGGGTCAGAATTTGGCGTACAACATGAAAGCATGGATCCATCCTGCTTGTATCAACGGTTCAGGTGGTGGTGGTGGTGTCATGGTGTGGGGAATATTTTCCTGGCACTCTTGGGCCCCTTGGTACCAATGAGCATCGTTGCAACGCCACAGCCTACTGAGTATTGTGCTGACCATGTCCATCCCTTTATGACCATAATGTACCCAACTTCTGATGGCTACTTTCAGCAGGATAATGCGCCATGTCATAAAGCTGGAATCATCACAGACTGGTTTCTTGAACATGACAATGAGTTCGCTGTACTCAAATGGCCTCCACAGCCACCAGATCTCAATCCAATAGAGCATCTTTGGGATGTGGTGGAACGGGAGATTCGCATCATGGATGTGCAGCCGACAAATCTGCGGCAACTGTGTGATGCCATCATGTCAATATGGACCAAACTCCCTGAGGAATGCTTCCAGCACCTTGTTGAATCTATGCCACGAAGAATTGAGGCAGTTCTGAAGGTAAAAGGGGGTCCAACCGTTACTAGCATGGGGTACCTAATATATATATATATAATATATATATATATATTATATATATTTGATGTATTTCTCATCAAAATGCTAATGAGGTTCATCATGCTTACAGAAACTTCGTCTCTGCCTGTTTATCTTTAACTAGGCTATTTGTAGAAGCCTATTTAATTTGATGTATAATGATATATTTTGTAATTATTATTGAAACAGGTTGTAAAAGGTTACAATGCCTAAGTAATAACTTACAGTAGAATATCAGAAAAACAACAACTGCTGGTCAAACATTTCACTGGAAAATAAAAAAGGCTAGCCTGTAAAATCCATTGTGGCCATTCGGCCAATCAAACGCAGGCGTGTACGTCAATTAATGTCATGGAAACAGAACGAGGGTCCGAGGAGCCTATATAAGGGCTGCGGACCATTCTAATTTCTCACTTTGCATTTGACTTGGGCTTCATGCAAATCGAACCTGTGGAAAACTAACTCTTTGAGTTTCTAAACCGCTGGAGATAACACACTGCAAACTGATCATTTGGAAAAAACAAAAGAACAACAACGAACAACAAAGAACAACACAACTTCTGAATCACTAACTATTGTGGTGAAAGGAAGAGCTGGGAATGGCCTTTCGTCTGCCTGGTGGGACACCCGAGGAGCACCTCCCGGATTCTCCGAGGGGACGCATCCATGGGTTGCACATGCTTGCAAGACAAGGTAAGACAACTTTTAGATTATTTTTTATTATAAGTCTGGCCTACTTATCTCTGATTCACTGATGTATTCAATAAAAATAGCCAATCTTTATCAGTAGCCATAAAGTGGTGGAAATTGGTGTCACGTTTAGAATGTAAAGGTGGAAAGCCATTACGTCAGGCCTGTTGGAAAAACAGATGTTAAAACCGACTTTTACTTGACAATTTTTCCTGTAAAATAATGACTTGCTAGACAGCATGTGTTAAATATCGCGGGACATGTGTGGAATGGATCAACAATCAGTGGATGGATTTCAGTTTGAGGGCAACACATCTTACAAAATATAGCTACATTGAATTTGCTGAAAAAAGATGGCGACTGGGCCAAAATTCATAAAATGCCAAAAAAAGTATTTGAGTTGAGCACCATGGAGACGATGGAACTATTAGGATGGAACGTCGGGAGGCGAGGACGCGCAGGTGGAATCAAACCAGGACACGTTAATGTGTGTGGTTGGAACGCGGAGGTGTGTTCTTGAAGCATACACCTTTGATTATAACAATTATTATTATTACCATTTTATTATTGTTGCTGCTGTTGTGTCTCTCTATTCAGCAACTCTGATAAATACACCAGAAAACTTTAACAATTGTTTGGATTTTGATTTGATAAAATATGACTCTTCAGCCACATGTGAATACAAGTAATATCAAGTCAACAGTCATTTTTTCAAGTTGACGGATCAACAGTTTGGTCGGTTTTCAGTGTGAGCAAGAGTAGTAAATAATGCTTATTTTTGTATGAATGCAGCATGACTTAATTCTCATGTCGTCACCTGTTAAAAATAACTGAGGAAAAACTGCATAATATTTGGCATTACTGTTAAAAAGGGTATAGTCTTTTGTCTGTTGGTGACATTATGACACATGTATTACAGGATGTATGTATGTATGTACAGTATGTATGTACAGTATGTATGTATGTATGTACAGTATGTATGTATGTATGTATGACAGTATGTATGTATGTATGTATGTATGTATGTACAGTATGTATGTACAGTATGTATGTACAGTATGTATGTATGTATGTACAGTATGTATGTACAGTATGTATGTATGTATGTACAGTATGTATGTATGTATGTAGTACGTATGTATGTCATTATGTATGTATGTATGTATGTACAGTATGTATGTATGTACAGTATGTATGTATGTATGTATGTATGTATGTACAGTATGTATGTATGTATGTATGTACAGTATGTATGTATAATGTACAGTATGTATGTACAGTATGTACTGTATGTATGTACAGTATGTATGTATGTATGTATGTACAGTATGTATGTATGTACAGTATGTATGTACAGTATGTATGTATGTATGTATGTATGGAGTTAGATTTGTTTCTTTATTACAATCGAGAAAATAATGAAGAGAAAGGTTTTGAGAGAAAATATGATCACACTGATAGCAAAAAAGCATTTTATGAGAGAAAAAAAAAATACTTGAGAGAAAAGTTTTCATACCAATAGCAAAAGTTTAAATATAAATTGAAATCTTAAAATTTATTTCTGAGAAAAAACATCTCTCTCAAAATACATTTTAAACTCTCAAATATATATTTTTTGCTATCAGTGTGAAAAAAAATTCAAGACAGTGATCACCAGATTGGCCAATAGGAACGGGGCCCTGCCCAGGACAATATTTTCACGTTTTGAAAAAAATCCTGAGACAAGGAAAAAAAACTGCACTGAGAGTGAGAAAAAAAATGTCACACTGAATATATTTGAGAGTTTAAAAAAAGTATTTTAAGAGAAATTTCTTTTCTCAGAAATAATTTTAAACATTTCAAATTTAGGTTTAAACTTTTTTTTAGTCTCAAATATTTGCTATTGATATGAAAACCTTTTCTCAAAATATTTTTTTTCTCTCATAAAATGCTTTTTGTGATCAGTGTGACAACCTTTTCTCTCAACACATTTTTTTACATTTTTACTTTTTTGCATTTAATAAAGAAACAAATCTAGCTCCATATGTATGCTGTTCTTATTTAACTTTAAGTGTTGCTGATTTAATCCAAATAATTAATGTTATGAGAACTCTTATTATTTGAAGTCACACTAAACATTTTAGTTAAACAAGACGTTTCACGTTTGATCTTTGTTTCCCTCAGGCCGTGCGGACAACTTCCCACGTCAGCAGAGCCTGGCCTCCCTGAAGAGGAAGGTGAGTATGACATTGGTCACCGTTTTCCCCCTCTCAGAGAAGATGAACATCAATTTGAGGAGTGGGAGGATGAAGACCCAGAGGATGAAGACGACTGGCCACTGGTCTGTAGATCCTGGGTATGGCTCCATGACTGAAGAGGGCGAGAACGCAGAGGAAGAGGAGCAAGTGGATGTTGAAAATTGTAGTGATAGTTATGGTGATGGTTATAGTTTGGTGACGTTGATAGAGATGGTGACGTTGATAGTGATGGTGGTAGTGGTAGTGGTAGAGGTAGTTATGGTTATAGTAATGGTTATAGTAATGGTTTAGAGATGGTTATGGTGATGGTTTTTGTGATGATTTTAGTGCTGGTAATGCTTCTAGTGCGGGTTATAGTGCTGGTTATATTGCTGGTTATAGTGATGGTTATAGTGATGGTTATAGTGATGGTTGTCGTGAGGATTCTAGTTTTAATGATAATGTCAACATCCTACCTTACTCCCCTCTCATCGAGCACATTCCCACCTCCAAGTTTTTGGCAGCAATTTAAACCACCGCGTCCTTCCTTTCCCACTGGTGAGCCATTCTGGCACCTCCCATTTGGTGGTCCGCTGCACGGGCTTCCTGCGCTGCAAGTGAGAGAACCTGAATATGGTTGTCCCTCAGCATCACAAAGGTCACACCTTTGCCTCAGGGAGTCTGCACACTCCTCTTCAGGCCTCGGCCCCTCAACAGACAGAAGAAGGGAAGACAGCTCTAGGGAGTCTGCGCACTCCTGTTTAGGCCTCGGCCCTCCACAAAGAGAAGCCGGGAAGACAGCTCCAGGGAGTCTGCGCACTCCTCTTCAGGCCTCGGCCCCTCCACAAAGAGAAGCAGGAAAGAGAGTGACACCTTGCAGGTAAGTATGAAGAGGCTGAAGGGGAATTGTGAGGACAGCCTCAATGAGTTACCACCCTCCTCTTCAGGCCTCAGCCCCCACAGACAGAAGAAGGGAAGACAGCTCAAGGGAGTCTGCACCCTCCTCTTCAGGCCACGGCCCCTCCACAGACAGAAGAAGGGAAGACAGCTCCAGGGAGTCTGCACCCTCCTCTTCAGGCCACGGCCCCTCCACAGACAGAAGAAGGGAAGACAGCTCCAGGGAGTCTGCACCCTCCTCTTCAGGCCACGGCCCCTCCACAGACAGAAGAAGGGAAGACAGCTCCAGGGAGTCTGCACCCTCCTCTTCAGGCCTCAGCCCCTCCACAGACAGAGAAGGGAAGACAGCTCCAGGGAGTCTGCACCCTCCTCTTCAGGCCTCAGCCCCTCCACAGACAGAAGAAGGGAAGACAGCTCCAGGGAGTCTGCACCCTCCTCTTCAGGCCTCAGCCCCTCCACAGACAGAAGAAGGGAAGCTCCAGGGAGTCTGCACCTCCTCTTCAGGCCCGGCCCCTCCAAAAAGAGAAGCAGGGAAGAGAGTGACACCTTGCAGGTAAGTATGAAGAGGCTGAAGGGGAATTGTGAGGACAGCCTCATGAGTTGCCACCCTCTCTTCAGGCCACGGCCCCTCCACAGACAGAAGAAGGGAAGACAGCTCCAGGGAGTCTGCACGCTCCTCTCCAGGCCACGGCCCCTCCACATTCAGGAGATACTGGATGGTTCTCTTGATAACATGCGAGGAACTGAAGATAGCGACTCTGATTAGGACAGAGTTGGGATGTTTGCTGCAGAATTGGAAAAACCTTTGCGTCTAACGGGGTAGATAACTCTTTTGGTAGAATATTACACCAGGGCCTATTTGGTCTCTTTGTAATCTTGAAGGCTGGCAAAGGTTTACGTATTCTTCCATGTTTTTTGGCGGGGGTTGGATGACTCATTTAGCATCTAGCATCAGGGTATTTTCTCTTTTGATTAATAGTTAGCTTTAATGGTAATGTACAGTATGTCATACCTATATTAATTGCATTTATGTAGCACTTCATTCACGCACTAGATCAAGATTAACTTATTGTCCCGCCATGTTGGAAATTGTGTTGGGCACTTAACCCATGAGGCAGTCATATTAAAAAAAAAAACAGACATGTATAACAAACAATAGATAATTTACAATACCATACAACAAACCATAATATGGCCCTGATGGTGTATAAACACAACATGGTGTCAAGCAGTGCTTTAGTTAAACATTATTCCAACAATAAAATAATAACAAAAGAAATAAGTATCAGTGTAGGGATCACAAGCACAACGATAACAAATCCGCAAATCCCCATCGCCAGAAAGCTACCACGCAAGGCACTCGCCTTACCATTGGGAGCAATGTGGGGTTCAGTGTTTTCCCAAGGTATCGCTTTTAAACTAAGCTACAGATGCCTATCAGGGGTAAGTCAACAATTATTTGAATATGTTCACAGAAATGCAAGGAAAATAGGGGACTTTGCTTAAAGATATGCAGTCTCTGTTACAAATCAAATTATCTGTTATTAGATCAAATGTTTTAACAAATTTCTCATGTGAAGCACTTCGGGACTGTCTGTAAAACGGGCTATATCAAATAAACCTGTTATTATTTGATTGCATTTACTAATGGCAGCAAGCTACCGTGCAAGGCACTAGCCTGACTGTTGGGAGCAATGTAGGGTTAAGCATGGTTGTTCTTTGGCTTTTTAACATAGCTGTGGATGCCTATACCAGAGGTAAGTTAACAATTATTGACAGTAATCTCACTTATTGAATAGTTAAGGCATAATAAATCTTACTCATTGTATACTGTCATATATTTTCTAGGTGTTTACTCTGGACCAGATGAGAAGGATGGACGACCACAGGACTGGGATGACTACAAGTCCAGCAAAAGAGCAGTGGTTGCCTTTCTTTCACTTGGCCAAGTAAGTAATCCCCTCACTAAAGCCGCCTACACATGATCCGTAGCAAAACAGTGAGGTAGGGCGCGGAGAGGGCAAAGCGCAGCGCAGGAACGTTCTGGAATTGGTTGTGCCTTGAAAGGTCAAAGTTTAAATAATTTGAATTTTGAATGTAGAACGGCATTCCGAGCAGTGTGTGACGCCAAGGATAACGTTGTGCCTAGCTGGCACCACTCTCCATAGGAAAACAATGGAACGGCCAGCGTAGAGCAGTTTTGCCGTGGCGTACTACAGAAGTACCAGCAGGGACATAAAGCAATGATAAATTAACTCTACACATGTGGATTATATTTATTACAGAAACCTTCTTGAATATTATTCCATTGTTTATCATTCTGTCATTGGAGGCCAAACTCAACAAAACAGCTACCAACAGGACAATATTGTATAGCTGTGTTCAAGATTACTCACTTTTTTGTCTGTTTTAGCAGGGCAGGATTCCTCTGGATTTTGGCACTCGTCAGGCAGCTGAGAACGGATGTCAAACAACCTATAATCTCAGGCAGACCCAGCACCACAGCAGACCACTGGACCACAGACGTCAACCAACCTATCATCCCAGGGAGACCAAGCACCACAGCAGACCACTGGACCACGGACGTCAACCATCTATTGTCACAGGCAGACCCAGCACCACAGCAAACTACTGGACCATGGACGTCAACCAACCTATCATCCAGGCAGACCCAGCACCACAGCAGACCACTGGACCACGGACGTCAACCATCCTATCATCTCAGGCAGACCCAGCACCACAGCAGACCATGGACCACGGACGTCAACCATCCTGTTGTCACAGGCAGACCCAGCGCCACGGCAGACCACTGGACCCGGACGTCAACCAACCTATCATCTCAGGCAGACCCAGCACCACAGCAGACCACTGGACCACGGACGTAAACCAACTATCCTCTCAGGCAGACCCAGCACCACAGCAGACCACTGGACCACAGACGTCAACCAACCTATCATCTCAGGCAGACCCAGCACCACAGCAGACCACTGGACCACGGACGTCAACCAACCTATCATCTCAGGCAAGACCCACCACCACAGCAGACCACTGGACCACGGACGTCAACCAACCTATCATCTCAGGCAGAACCAGCATCACAGCAGACCACTTGACCACGGAGGTCAACCAACCTATCATCTCAGGCAAACCCAGCACCACAGCAGACCCTGGACCACGGACGTCAACCAACCTATCATCTCAGGCAGACCAGCACCACAGCAGACCACTGGACCACGGACGTCAACCAACTTATCCTCTCAGGCAGACCAGCACCACAGCAGACCACTGGACCACAGACGTCAACCAACCTATCATCTCAGGCAGACCCAGCACCACAGCAGCCCACTGGACCACGGACGTCAACAAACCTATCATCTCAGGCAGACCCACACCACAGCAGACCACTGGACCACGGACGTCAACCAACCTATCATCTCAGGCAGAACCAGCACCACAGCAGACCACTGGACCACGGACGTCAACCAACCTATCATCTCAGGCAGACCAGCACCACAGCAGACCACTGGACCACAGACGTCAAACCAATCTATCATCTCAGGCAGACCCAGCACCACAGCAGACCACTGGACCACGGACGTCAACCAACCTATCATCTCAGGCAGACCCCCAGCACCAGCAGACCACTGGACCACGGACGTCAACCAACCTATCATCTCAGGCAGACCCAGCACCAAGCAGACCACTGGACCCGGACGTCAACCAACCTATCATCTCAGGCAGACCCAGCCCACAGCAGACCACTGGACCACGGACGTCAACCAAACCTATCATCTCAGGCAGACCCAGCACCACAGCAGACCACTGGACCACGGACGTCAACAAACCTATCATCTCAGGCAGACCCAGCACCACAGCAGACCACTGGACCACGGACGTCAACCAACCTATCATCTCAGGCAGACCCAGCACCACAGCAGATCACTGGACCACGGACGTCAACCAACCTATCATCTCAGGCAGACCAGCACCACAGCAGAACACTGGACCACGGACCTCAACCAACCTATCATCTCAGGCAGACCCAGCACACAGCAGACCACTGGACCACGGACCTCAACAACTATCATCCCAGGTAGACCCAGCACCACAGCAGACCCATGGACCACGGACCTCACCAACCTATCATCTCAGGCAGACCCAGCACCACAGCAGACCACTGGACCACGGACCTCAACCAACCTATCATCTCAGGCAGACCCAGCACCACAGCAGACCATGGACCACGGACGTCAACCAACTATCATCTCAGGCAGACCCAGCACCACAGCAGACCACTGGACCACGGACGTCAACTAACCTATCATGTCAGGCAGACCCAGCACCACAGCAGAACACTGGACCACGGACCTCAACCAACCTATCATCTCAGGCAGACCCAGCACCACAGCAGACCACTGGACCACGGACCTCAACCAACTATCATCCCAGTAGACCCAGCACCACAGCAGACCATGGACCACGGACTCAACCAACCTATCATCTCAGGCAGACCCAGCACCACAGCAGACCACTGGACCACGGACCTCAACCAACCTATCATCTCAGGCAGACCCAGCACCACAGCAGACCAATGGACCACGGACGTCAACCAACCTATCATCTCAGGCATACCCAGCACCACAGCAGACCACTGGACCCGGACGTCAACCAACCTATCATCTCAGGCAGACCCAGCACCACAGCAGACCACTGGACCACGGACGTCAACTAACCTATCATGTCAGGCAGACCCAGCACCATAGCAGACCACTGGACCACGGATGTCAACCAACCTATGATCTCGGGCAGACCAGCACCACAGCAGACCACTGGACCACGGACGTCAACAACCTATCATGTCAGGCAGACCCAGCACCACAGCAGACCACTGGACCACGGACGAACCAACCTATCATTCAGGCAGACCCTGCACCACAGCAGACCACTGGACCACAGACGTCAACCAACCTATCATCTCAGGCAGACCCAGCACCACAGCAGACCACTGGACCACCCTCAGCACCTACTTGCTTCCAGGCACCAATTACGAGCTGAAGACCATTGAAGAATACTACGAGCTCCTGCCTGACCAGCACAGAGGAAGTTGTCACCATCTGCTTCTTCTTCTTCTGTGCTGGTGGATTTGGGAAGCACCTCACCACACACAGGAAGCAGTCACCACAGACACAGAGACTGAATTAAAATATTATAAAGTGTTAAGTTTGGGAATTTAAACACAGTATGTTAGAATATACTGTTATCTGTACTAATGCAATACATGTAAGAAAACTTTCTAAATGTTCTTTTTACATATGTAAACAATATTTTAATTCTTATGTAACTCAGAAATAAATATTGTGCAAATGTGATTTAAACACACGCATTACTGTGTTGTTTTAAATATCTCATTATTATTGTTGTTTCAAATAAATTTGGTATGAATGCAATACATATTATGTACAATGCTCTAATACTACATGTGGATATAAATTAAGTAGTGAAGCTACATTCTAAAACTAAACTAAACATCTCTAACAAACTTACAATTTACAGTTTGGAAACTACAATCATAAAATCTATATTCAATGTCAGACATCTAGAATCTGAAGTGCCTTGACTCGCATGCAAGACACGAGAAAGATGGTGCTTCACTAATCCATCAATAAGAAATCAGCTACACAGTCTAGCCATGAGTTGAGGACTGTTTTTTTCCTTGTCAAAGTAGCTTGTGGAAATGTGTCGTAACCAGCGAGGGCCAATACAGTATGACCCCCTAGACTTCTTTCTTTCCGTTTCCCCAGCCATATGTCCTCTAGCCTCCGACTCTTTGTATGGTGTTTCTATGGCTGCGCTGCTAGTGCTAGTTAGCCGCGGAGTAGCTTACCATGCCAGTGATGTAGTAGATTGTGGAATTCAACATGGCGGTGCCCATGTTACAAAAACAACACTTTAACTGGCCATTTTATCCCTTGAACAAAATTCACCATTTAATAATTGTACCAGTGAGAAGAAAATAAATACATCTGTTATATCACCATTATTCAAATTCCAGTTCAGTTCATCTTTAAGGTGAAACAAGAGTGAGTGTTTCCATTCGTGAATAGTATCGAAAACGTATACAGAGAGAAAAGCTCTTAAAGATACAGTCAAAGCTCGGGGCCTCTACAGATGCTCATTGCTGTACAAGAGTAAGATATGAAAGGCATTTTAAGAGCTATGATATGAACAAAGAAGAGGAAAATCAAGTCTAAATACACTCCCACAGGAAAGCAGTGTAAATGCTTAGCTGGTTGGTATTTATGCTATTTATCAACCTCAGCACGTACTGTGAATACAGCACAAAACAGTCAAACCATTGGTCAACACTAAAAACTAATCATGGCATCTTATAATTAGTATCTCACATGTCCATGCCATTTGGTTTTGACCAGGATGGTCGTGACTCAAATGTCTATGAAGGGGACCAACCCCCTTCAGATATTTACGAGCCGTCCTTTTAGCGTACTACGCAGTCAGCCCTGTTGACTGAGAGCTGCGGGCTACTCATCACCTCCTGTTAACGCTAAACAACTTGTGGGGGGGGGGAAATGTGGTTCTTAACATAAGACAGTTGGCTAGTTCCACAATATCCGTAATATGAGAAAAGTGTTCAATATTAAATAATTGCATATAATAATTGCATTGCATTACATTTTAAGTAAATAAAAAGAAATACATAAAGAAATAAAGTGAACTTTTAAAATGATGCAATGAACAAGATTTAAATCAAAAATAACCAAATATGATGAAATGTTGCTTTACAGTTGTGTTCAAAATTCGTACAGTCCCCACTTTGTCAACAAAATTCAATAAGTAAATTAAAAATAATGCAGAAAGGTAATTGTAGAAAGTGTATCTATAATATTTTTTTTAAACATTTCTATATGTTCCCATTCATCATTTCTATTTTATTGTGTTCCAAATGCATCATGTATGAAGGGAAGCAAATGCTGTGCCTTCAGCATGTAGTCACGTCTTAATGTGTATAAATGTTTTGCTTTTTGTTGTGTACAAATGACAAATATCCAGCAGGTGGAGATGTTTATTAATTTCTCCATCGCTTGGTGTTTGGGGTTTGGGGTTTGTTTTGATCTCAAAGTACAATATATACTTTAAGTTTGATTGAAAATAAAACTAAATAATGAAAAGTAAAAAATATATAATATGGCCTTATGTTCAGTAATATAGAATCATGGGCGGTAATAATAATTGGAGTAATGTTGCTGGGCATTGATGTGCAAGCACAATTTGAGAGAGCTAATTTTAAACTTCATACTTCTGTGGAGTGTAATATTTAACAGGTGTGTCAAACTCAAGGTTGTGGGCAATATGCAGCCCAGTTCTCTCAAGTGGGCCAGACCAGTAAAACCATTGCATTATAACTGATTAATAAGAACTCCAAATGGGTCCTTTTCTTTTAATGTAAAGGGTATAAGTGTAGTGAACTATCAACTTTATTAGAAAAACAGATGATGAACAGCCTGGGATATCTTAATATAAGATAAGTGTGCAATTTGAATTGAAAATGTTTTATATTAAATTCCATGAGCGCTGAAAGGGGCTGTGAACACACCAAGCACGCCGGCCCGCATTTACCTCTGGGAAGAAAATCTGGAACCTGGTCAAAATCTTTGTGTGTCCACTTTTTTTTCTTTTTGACAAGTACGTTTTTCCCTGATGGCTTCTGCGTGCTGTCCTTATTAGCTCTGTGTGTGTGTGTGTGTGGGTGTGGTTGTGTTGGTGTGTGAGAGAACACCATGGAACTGATGCCCACCAGAGCCATGCTGACTGTCCAACTTGATTGTGGGCAGTAGCCACATGACAGTAAATCTGCTGGGACCAATAGTGCCAGCATTACTGTGTGCTGCTTCCCATTGATAGGGGGTGTTGGGACCAGGTGGGGATAACACATCATGGGAGTACATTAATGTCATTTAGAACCAGCTATGAACACAACTAATGCTTGCTTTACAGTTTAGAAATGTCTTAAATGGGACACTGACATTGTGACACAAGTTTGTTTACTGTCAATTCTCAAATTGTGTTTTCAAAGTCATACATGGATGCATCATACAAATCATAAATGACTTTGTTTTGCAGCAAATCATGTGCACAAGTGTTTAGGACTGGCATTCAGAGCGGCATTGCGTGCATAGCATAGCAGTGCAGCATAAAACGGGGACACTCTCTTTTGCCGAACCTAGGTGGACATGATATAGTGTCATTTATATAGCATACCACTTTGTTCATGACACACGTTAAAGTAATCACGTACTCACATGCCTAGCATGGGCTAATCTAGATC